>NC_142942.1:38890318-38940318 GCF_046866305.1 Octopus bimaculoides
AGGTGGACACCCAATGGCTGATATCGGCCGTGTGCCTGGAAATGGAGGAGGCAAATATTTTGGAGATTACGGTCGGAGAGGAAAAGAACTGGGGAGGGAAAAATCTGGAAATCCTTCTCCACATCACGGAGGAGGCTTCACAGAAAATTCCTCCAAACATTAGATTGGCAGAGGACCACAAGCTGTATGTGGTGGTAGAGGGCAGGCGACCTCGCTGTTACCTATGCAACAGCGAAGCACATCTGAAAAAGGACTGCCCTCTGGCCGCTAAACAAAAACAACAGCAACAACAACAACAACAGCAACAACAACAACAACAACAACAGAAGCAACTACCAAATACCCCCAACAGAAAAACCTTACTACCAACACCACCAGCAACACAAAAAACAACAACAGAAATATCAGCAATAACCACAACAGAAAAGACAACAGAAACTGCAAAAACAGAAGAAAAAAAAGAAAATTCCAAGACTGCCTCTCCCTCCCCCATATCACATACACCACACGTAAATAACAAGCAGCCAACATCAATAAAAACAGCAACACAAACATTCACAGAAACACACACAGACGCACAAAATTTGCCGTTACCTCTTTCTGACTCCTCAGATCTCCCATCATCCGATGAAGAGAGTGGGGAGGAGTGGAAAATAGCTACGAAAGGAAAGAGGAAGCGCAGTAAGAAGAAAACAAAACAAAATGCAAACACAAACAAAGCAGGGAGATTCACATCTCCCGAAAATACTACTAACACCAATAATAATATAAAAAAAACAATGCTAACAGCAATAGACAGTACAAACACAGAGTTGATGAATTACATCAACTCTAAAACAAACATCACAAATAACGATATCAAAACCAACAACCACCCACGTACAACACCGCCAAAACACATTAAAATTATTCATGTAACACCAGCATTACACAACACAATAAAATCCCTCTACCCCAACTCGGTAGGGGGATTCCAGAAATATTTGTGCAAGAAATTGTACAATAGCCTCCTTGGTGAAAAATCCAAGGAGGAAACAAAACTTCCTAACGGTAAGTAACACTCTGTTCTTTTGTTTTGTGCTTTAATGCACACGTATAAATAGAATCATGGTGAAGATTGGTTGTGTGAATGTGCGTGGCTTGGGGTCGCCTTGGAAACAAGGGTACCTCTTAAATGACATCAAGTCACACAATTTGGATATCATAGCCATTAGTGAGACCAGACTCAATGAACCGCGGGCCCTAAAGTCCATGTTTGGTGGACAGTTTAACATTTATTTTTCTCCCTGTCTGCCGAGGATGGGCGGTAGTGGCACGGCGGTTCTTTTTCGCAAGAGTCTGGATCTCCAAGTAAAGACGATATTTACGGACCCGGAGGGTAGACTGGTTGTCCTAGATGTGGACGGCAGCGATGGAGGCGCTTTTCGGTTGCTGGCAGTTTATGTGCCTCCTTTAACAGGTCGGTCAGACTTCTTTCGACGTCTAGAAGTATTCCTGGGAACGTCTCGTCCCTTACTTTTAGTGGGGGATTGGAATGCTACCTTGGACACGCATCTAGACTACGTGGGGAGTGACAAAACTAGAAGGGGATGCAAAGGCCTCATAGACCTGCTCAGACGCTTCCAGTTGTCTGACAGGTACCGACTCGACCACCCAAATGTGCCAACGTGGACTTGGAGCAACCGCATTGGGTCGTCGAGATCGTATCTAGATAGGATAGTGTGTAGGACAAGAGATAGAGATAGTTTAGGATGTCCACAGTTCCACATAGTCAGCTACACGGATCACAAACTTGTGACGTGTACGCTAGACTTAGATAAGGCACATAGGCAGGGTCCCGGTTACTGGAAACTAAACGCGTCTTTCCCGTCGAGACAAGTTTTCAGAGACCGGATTAGCACGTTAGTAAAGAGGGCTTTGACGGGAGCCATCGTCAACAACAAATGGTGGTTTGCCCTCAAGAGAGCAGTAAGGGCGGAAGCAATAAGGTATAGCAGGGCACTAGCTGTAGAGACGAACAGAGTAGAGGGGGAGCTAGTGATAAAGTTAGAAGAGGCATTGCGAAGTGGCATCGCATCCGACGTTTTAGCGGCGAGGTTGGCCCTCGACCAACACTTCAATGCTAAACACGAAGGGTGTGCTGTCAGGGCAAGGATGCGTGCTCTGAGGAATGAAGGCGTTGGAGCCGCACGAGAGGCCCGGGTGGCGGAGGCGCAGCGGGGTAACAGAGTCACCATCCGGTCTCTGGTAGACGAACAGGGGCGCGAATTGCTCGAGCCGAGCAAGATGTGTGAGGCGTTTCAGCGGCATTTTGCCCGACTGTTCGGGAGGAGTGGCGAGCGAGAAGGCAGGGTGGACTTTAGTGCCTACCTGCACAGCTTGCCACGACTCTCGGCAAGAGAGGCGGAGTGCTGCGAAGGGGTCATCACAGCGGAGGAGGTGAGGGACGCGATGGCGGGTTGCTCGACGGACAAATCTCCGGGTTTGGATGGTCTGCCCTACGAGCTTTACAACTGTATGCCAGACTTGTTTGGAGAAGTCTTGGCGGCCGTGTACTGCAACTGGCAGCAGAACGGGAGCATTCCCGGTTTTGTGAGCCGAGGAGCGGTAACGCTGCTAAAGAAAGATCCAAACAAGGGGGACGCCATAGATAACTTTAGGCCCATCACTCTGCTCAATGCAGACATGAACATTTTGGCCAAGGTGTTAGCCAAGCGGTTGGCGCTTGTCATCGAGAAACTGGTCGGCACGGAGCAGACGTGCGCCGTGCCGGGCCGGAGCATCCATGACAACCTCCATCTGATGCGCTACATCATAGAGAGGGTAGTTAAGGAACCTGGCATGGGTGGGGCCCTGATCAATTTGGATCAATCCAAAGCTTTCGATAGGGTAGACCATCGATACTTGGAGGCCGTCCTCGAAGCGGCCGGCTTCGGTCCCGTTTTCCGCGGCTGGATGGCTGCCTTGTACACAGGTATCCGTTCGGTTGTTCGCGTCAATGGACGTCTATCGGGACCCTTCGACATTGCACGTTCGGTTCGTCAGGGATGCCCCCTGTCGCCGCTCCTGTACGTATTGACTCTCGAGCCACTACTGCGGAAGCTGGCGACGCTGAGGGGCATCCCGCGAGAACTGGGGTGCGGGACGAGCGTGTCGGCATACGCGGACGACGTCACCGTCATAGCGTCTAGCCACGAGCACATCGAGCTTGTCGGCGAGACGCTGAAAGACTACGAAGCGGTGACGGGAGCGAAAATCAACCGGGATAAGTCGGTGGGTTTGCTGCTCGGCACCTGGAGAAGCAAGCCCATACCGTCCGGCAGCGCCTCAGTAGTGGGACGCTGGACGGACGGTCCGGTCAAGTTGCTCGGAGTCTGGTTCGGTCCGGACCTGCAAACGGAGAAGAACTGGGACGAGATAACGAGTAGGGTGGCCACTCTCTGCCGGCAATGGTCCGAGAGGAAGCTGTCCCTAAAAGGTCGGGCGGAGGTGGCGAACGCGTACATCGCGTCCGTCATCGAATACCGCCTGACCGTCGTGCCTTGTCCCGATCGCGCCATCACCGAAATGGAGCGCATCCTCTTCCGCTTTTTGTGGAAAGGAAGCGTTCCGATGGTGAGGCGATCCGTTTGTTGCCAACACCCGCTGAAAGGAGGGCTGGGCATGCCGTGGTTGATGATGCGCAGACATGCGCTAAGACTGCGACATCTCCGGCTCTACGTAGACGACGGTGAGCAGGTGTGGTCGCCGTTTGTGCGTCGCGCTTTCCCGCAGCTCGTCTCCATGACCGAGCTGCAGTCGTGGATCAAAAACAGGCCGAGGAATGGCGAATGGCACCGTTAGTGTCGCGTTGCTCTGCAACAACTTTGCCGTCCTGGGTCGACCTTGAGCGGCTGCATCACAACGAAGTCATTCTATAGGGGATTAGTGGAGGGCAGGTACGACGACGATCTCGGGGCGAACCTGGGCGTCGACGAAGAATACCTGACCCGCCTGTTCAGGACGACTTTCGGGCCGGGACCTATGGACAACTTCCAGAGATCCCTGGCCTGGCAGTGTTACCGAGAGGCGCTACCCGTTCGGGATAAGCTCTATAGACACGGCTCGCGAAATGCGGGGCCGACCTGCCCGAGATGCGGTCAGAACGATGAAACCGTTCTGCACGCACTCGTGCAGTGTCCAACCATTTCGGAGCTGTGGGCTTATGTCGAACGACTGCTGTCGCGTGTGGGACGAGTCGGTTTATCAACCGAGTCTATCGTCAATATCGTCACGCCTCCTTCCTTTAAACGGGAAGGAAGAGCTGTATTTATCGTACTTGTGGCTATGGCGAAAGAATGCATCTGGTGGACGCGTCTGAAAGGATTAGAGACAAATACGTTCCTCTCTGGTCAATCTCTCATCAACTTTTTCAAGTATCACTTGAAAAGGAAGGTGAGAGTAGAGAGGCAAGTGTTGTCTAGCAAATGTTTCGAAAAAAGATGGATACATGTAGCAAGAATGGCACGTATAAATGACGAAGCCACCTTGACCATGATTCTATAAAACGTTTTAAAATTTTGTAAACAGAGAGTTACTTACGTTTCTTGCTTAAATAAAAGAAATTTTATTTAACAAACTGTGACGCTAAAGACCGAGGTTACCGTGGTCTTTTCGTAGGTTTTTCTTTCCACGGATAACTTCCCCATTTATTGGGAATTTTTGTATTATTTCGTATTTTTTGTAAATACCCCAAACGTTTTGCGATGTTTTTTTTTTTCATCGTTGTCCCCACTTTTGTTTTTTTTCCTGCTTTGTTTTCGACCCCCTCGAAAAGAAAAACTCTATTTTGTATTTTGTCCCCTCTGTGTTGAGCCCTGTGTGGCTAATAAAGAAACCTATCTATCTATCTATCTATCTGTCTATCTTTCTATCTATCTATCGATCTATCTATCTATCTACACGCACACATACACACACACACACACGTATATATATATATATATATATATATATATATATATATATATATATATATGTGTGTGTGTGTGTGTGTGTGTGTGTGTGTGTGTGTGTGTGTGTGTGTGTGTATAAGCCTCAAATTTCTTATTATGAACAAATCAGGCAAGTTAATGTAGCGAATATAAGAAAAATAGCCCTTACCTTTGCAAAAAACACAGTTAATAGTAGTCATCTCAGTATCAATTGGTTTCTCCTCTAGTACCAAATACTTAGGATCATCCGCTGTGTTTACTCAATATAATTATTTTTTCAAAATATATACACTGCACCGTGCGCTCCTTTACCTCAGCTGATGTTTCAAAGTGTTTGGAACTAAAGGTGATATTAATTGATACTGAGATATCTTTTCTTTGTATTTTTGCAAAGATGAGGATTATTTTTTATCTTATATTAGCTACGTTAACTGTGTACGAGGCTTTGGGGAGTTGATTCTGAACTCTAGCATAGCTAGCGGGGCGAAAACATGCGTACGCAGGCACAAATATATATATATATACTAGCAAATCTACCCATCTATAGGGTAGGCATAAAATGAAGGAGGGAAGTTGTAACAGTAGTATGTATTGATAAATGTGTAATTGAACTTAATAGATTACTGGTTGATATCTTAGAGAAATGACAGTATTGTTGGTGATGCAGAATTCTATTGCGGCTTTATCATATGTGTTTGTGAGTAAGTGACATGTGATGACGAATCATTCCCGAACTGAAATAGGCTCCCAGTCTCTGTATTATGAATGGCTATGTAGACCACTCCTAACGAAAGCTAGAGCTTCCTTCGACCACTACATTAAAAAAGTATTAAGAACAAATGTTATTTAGATATTCTTTTATTTTAGTTGTTTACACTATTTACGCTTGTTTACACTCTTATACATTCAAAGTTCACAAATTTCCTTATTTAAATTGTGATTCATATTCCTTTTGATAATATCAGTGTGATTACAAAACTTCTTCGTAGGCGATATTTTCTGCTTGGTCGACGTTAATTTTCAAATTACTGGAGTCCGTTGCTCTACTCATAGTACCGTATAAATAGTCGCGTCTAAGCATCGGATGGGTAAAAATGCAGCTACACAATCGAAAGTCTAGCCCTGTGGTTTCTTTAATGTGAATGCGCGAGCAAAACCTTTAGGAATCTACGATAGGAATTAAATTGATAGTATCGATAATGTATACCCTTTAAATTCACGAACTATACGTGGTGAAGGGAATCCACAGTTAATCCTCGTCGCCGGATTCAATACAAAACCCAATATTTGTAATTATACATACAGTGATTAAGATGAGCCAAAGCCATCAGTTATGCTTTAATACAGCTATCCTAAACTAAGATTTTCGTAATTCAGTCGAGAAGTAAGTTGGCTTACTTCCCTTTGCTTCTTTTATTACTTATCCCCCTCTCAATTTTTATTTACTTCTTTTACCATTGGTCCAGCTGTTTGACCGTGAAGAGGGTACAGACAGAGAGAAGGACATACATAATACCCATTATAGTAAGACACACGACGGGCTTCTTTCAGTTTCCGTCTATCAAATACATTCACAGGATTTGGTCGGCCGGAGACTAGAGTATGAAGACACTTTCCTAATGTGCCACGTGGTTGAGAAGCAAACTTCGTACCAACCACACAGCCATACCACATTTTCATCATCCTGATAAACCAATAACTTCACAAATAGCGCAGTGGAAACACACCCACGTTGCATTTGGTGCGGAAAATATTTTGTCACAAAATAAGAAATGTTGAATTGATGTTAACTGTCTAATATGTGATTTTGAATTTATAATATCTATCGTACCCACAGCAATAATGAATATATAGTTTTCTTCTTAAACATTTTTTAATCTTTGTTTTTGAATAAATGTAATAAATAATTATCTTATTTAATAAGCTGGTGTCTTCGTGACATTTCACCCAATTTAACTCCCAGTAGTTTGCGTGAAATTGTTTCAGAATCTGGTATCTTTATTCTATTATTCCTTTACTTGTTTCTGCCATTTGACTTCGGTCATGCTGGAGCACCGCCTTTAGTCGAACAAACTGACGCAAGTACTTATTCTTTGTAAGCCTAGTATTTGTTCTATCGGTCTCTTTTGCCGAACCGCTAGATTACGATTTATGCGATAGATATATTTAACCTGATACGCAAGAACTTAGAATCTAACTGTTCCCCAAAGAATTCGTACCAAATTGCAGTATCACCCACCAATTGGCCAAAAAATGCTCCACCACCCACCTATGTTTAAAAAACAAACACTGACAGAATCCTCTTGTATCATTTGACACACACACTATGTCGTAGACTGGTTGCCCGGTTTGTGCCTTTTGGACTAAATATGCGGTTGTTTATTGTGAGTTTATTTTGCCATTGTGTGTTTAGTTTTGCACTTATTCTGGGTTTAATTTTGCCATTAGTGTGAATAAAATTCTAACGTTAACTCTATAATATGCAGACAGATTAACTTCGGTAAAGTTGCGTTTCCTTTTCACTGATTTTTAATTTCCCCAAATGAACCATTGATCAGATCTACTAATGCAAATAGAATTAATGATTGCATTAAAAAGGCAAATAATTTAACTTTTTAATGATAACCATGTGTCTGGTGTGATGCAACTAGTGCAGATACATTCGGTTTCAAAAATGTCAACTTTATCCACAAGTCTCCTTGTTGTATCACATCCAGTTCAATTCTTTAATGGGAAAGTAAACTTCCAATATGACTAAGACCAAAAATTATTCAAATTCATGCGATATTTAATAAGAATTTCACTGGCTAAGCATTTCATCAGTTATCATGAAGTAATTACAAATTTTATTTAATTTGTACATTCAATATAAGGAATTACAGTAAACTAATAAATTTTGAAGACACGCTGTCACGTCATTTGAAAATCACTCGATTAGATAGACTTTAGAAACTGATCATCGTATTAATTCTCTAATAGTTATGATTTTGTAAACAGGCACAAGCACGAAAATTGCATGAGTGATAGCGATTGTGGTCTCAGATGTGGTATGCAGACCATCATATAACTTTCTTGACATATGCATTGCGTCTTTATTCTCTTCCGTTTTACAAGTCCAGCGTGCCGATGTGCATTGTGTGGTCATACTTCCCTTTCCACTTCCTACCCAAAACGGTTTACATATCAAAACAATCTCATGAACTTGCGATGGTGAGGAGTGATTTGCGCTGCGATGATTGTGAAAATATGATAGGTCAGAAAGCGAAATATTTATTGTAAATAAAATGTTAGACAGTATAAGAAGTTAGGAAGAAAAGCGAAAACTAACAAATTATATTTTGTTTGAATAAATGATTAAATGGTGATAAGATATTTTGGTTTCAAATTTTTGTACAAGGCCAAAACTTTTGGAGTAGTGGATAAATCGATTACATCCCCGTAACTAGAATGGTATTTATTTTGTCGAAGCCGAAGGAATGAAAGACAAAGTAAAATCGGTAGGAATGTTACTGAGCACTTTGTTAGGCAAGGCAACGATTCTACCAGCTCAACACCTTATGACAAATTATTAAAGGAGAAATACCAAGATAAATATGTGATAACAAATAAAAAACAAAACAAGACAATATACATGATATATTTTATAATTAATGTCAGAGAGTTTTAGATTACATAGAGATGAGCAACATTAATGGATTAGTTGATAATCTGGAGGGTATTATATAGATTTAACACTGACAAAACTAATGTTAAACAAGAAGAATATATTGGTTGATCTGACATCTTAAGTATATTGAAATGCAATAATTCAATACATTAGTCGATTAAATTAGACTTACACTCAAGTACGTCTAGTTCTTCCGTAGAACATACGTTTCAGCTACCATACCCACTTTCTTCAGAGGCACAGTATGTATAATAGATTACCATATCTGAATAAAGTATTTTGTTCTTGTTGAAGACCAATATAAATTTACCTAAAGTTATTTTGAAGATGTGTATACTAAACTATTTCTAAGGGAGATATATAACATGGTATGGTACTTTTTAGCATCCCTGCAAATATACATGTTATTAAAAGTAATAACGGAAGAGTCATTGTTTAAGTGGTGTTTTTGTAACTATTAGTCGGTGGCGTGAATGCCATACACTTATATCTACTAGATTGAGATATAGTCACTATAGACGTAAGATTGTCATTCCTGTATAATTAAAGGCACACACATAGGTATCATTTCCACTACTTTCTTTTTAAATGTAGCCGGCTATATTATCGGCTACATTTGTTGTAGTAGAATGTGCAAATTTTATTGCATGCAAATGAAAGGTTTTATCTAAAAATTTAATTTATCAAGTTATTACTCTGTCCTCTGAGCCCTTCCCCCTTTATATCTTGAATAATTTCTGCTGTAGAAACCAATATCATTTACAGTGTACCTTTCTAACCTCGTTTGAAGAAATTATTAATAGAAATAATCCTTTTAATAATCTCAAAATATACAAAAATCACTAAAATTAATAATATAAAACATGCTATCTTGTAGAACAAACAATTCTCGTTTAAATAATATAAACAGTCTGCCAGTGCGTTTTATTTGTGCGTGCATTTTAAAATTAGAAAACAAACAAAAAATGCTATTGAATTATTCCAAAACCCAATACTCCACGAAGTGAAGTCACGTCTCAACAGAGAGGATTTTTCGTTCGCACAGGTGCAAAAACTGTAATCTGGTCACAAACATTTCACTACAGTCGGCGATAGTATAAAAAGGTTATCGTTGCGCTAGCGTTACCAGTAGACTATAATACACGTGGATTTGAAAAATAATATTGATGACATAGATTGTTAGATAGCTATAGATATACATACATAAATACATATAAGATGGCTGCAGACCAGGTTATTGTCATCGCCTGATCGAAAGTCCCACACATGCAGAGGCTACAACCAGGCATTTTTGGATACGACTTATTGGTTTTCAAGCGATGCTTCTGAATGTAGATTTTCTTATTGTGCTGAAGGTATTTGTACAAATCCAGTCCCACTATCTGGATATGGACAACATAAACTCAAAAGAAATACTAGTCTACACCATCGGAAGCTATCAGTGTCGTAGGTTTTCACTCTGAGTTTGTCACTCCTAAAGAGATGTGATGACAACGAAGGAGCCTCTCACAGTGAGCCAGCGTCTTGTCTAGATACCAACCCAGGTATTTCCACATTTCATGCATACATGCATACGTACACATGTACAATATTGTTGGATGACCGTTCACTAACCATGAGCTCTTCAGCTGTCGATTGACAGGTTTTATTTCCCGTCTTGCATGATGTCCAACTATCACCTTCCTCACCAAGAAAGCTTGAAGTTTGGTTGCCAGCGACCCGACTACGCATCAGGTTTTACGGGGTTGCATGTTACCAGCTTACACACACATACATTCAAATATATATATATATATATATATATATATATATATATATATATATATATAAAGAGAGAGAGAGAGAGAGAGAGAGAGAGAGAGAGAGAGAGAGAGAGAGAGAGAGAGAGAGATTGATAGATATGTAATTAGAAGATCCATTTCTTCGGGAGTTAAATTGGGATGCCTTAACGACAAGATAACTTCCGTATAATTAATATATGGAGAACTCCTCATTGATTTATCATTACGTCAGACGATCTGCTAGCCAGGAAACATATATAGCCTGAACTTTACATACTTCACTTCCTCAAATTTATATGCATCCTCCCCATATATATATACATATATACATCCAACAAACTCATCAATTTAAATTAAGAGATAAGCAACAATATGAAATTAAAACTACTGAATAATAATTAAAACTACTGAATAATAATAATAATAATAATAATAATAATAATAATAATAATAATAATAATAATAATAATAATAATAATAATAATAATGGGACTATCAATAATATTAATAGTATTAATAGCGTCAATGAGATATAATACGGAATGCGCAGCCTTATAGAAATAGTCGATACGGTTGTGAGCTGTGCTCTATGGAAACTTGTGAGAAGCTTAAGTATAGGGACAAGAACAAACTGATTAACAATAGATTAGGCCTAAGAGTATCATGCTTGCATAGCATCATTCGTACATGTAAGTTTTTCCCAAATAAGCGATTATACGTGCCATACTTGAACTTTGATGGTGGAAATTAATTTTGGTGTCTTATCCGTTGTAAACGTACCTTTTAGTATTAAATATAAAATCATGGGGTATTGAGTTATATGTTGAATTAAATTACATTGCACACTGTTATAACCTACATGTTATGGTATGTGGTGAGCTATATGTAATTCCTATCCCATAAAAACTCATGCCTAGTTAGTTTGACTTCATCAGGTTTTTGGTGATTAAACTATTAATTTTTCGTTACTCTGATGTTCTACGCCACTGATCCTATTATCTATATTTGTAGTGGCATTTATGTAAGTAAATCTCCTAATTATATACCCCCTAGAAACTATAAAATCATATATGTAACAGAAACTGTAACACTGCAACCTATAAAATCTCTTAGGACTGAATATCTCTAACTACCTCCACTACGCCCATACCTATTACATCTTCTTTTCGGGTTACCTTAATCTCTTCCCTCCCTAAAATTTTAATACCTTGTCTCTTTCAATGTTAGTTATATATATATTTCTTATTATTTTCTATAAATTCTTATTATTTTCTTTTCTGACTTTGATATCCTTACCAATTAACCTCTTATCCCATATAAGTTATTAATGTCCTCAAATAAAGATTTCTCAGCTACTTAGGTCCATGCGAGATGGTTATATTATATCTATACAAGCGTATGAATATTTGTATATATGTATATATGCATATATGTGCATAACCTATTAACCTGTTATCCTTTATTAATTATCTTTCTTGTCCATAAATAGATACATTTTAGTTATTTATGTCTATGCATACATGGTTATGCAACATCCAAATAAACGTATAAATATTTGTGTATGTGTGCATGTGTGCACATAGATAAATATTTGTGTGCATCTGTACACATCTTATTTTTTTCTGATTCTTGGCTTATAATTAATATATAGATAGCATGTTTATCTTTCTAGTATTCCATAAGTAAATGCCTTGAGCATTCTTTATAGAAACCACCTAAGTAAATAAGTAAGTACCTGAACGAACATTGAACTGCTTCTATGTAATCTTACCTTTTTCATGTTGAAAAATTGATATAAATAAATATATATACACACATTATGTCTATTTTGGTTATGATATCATATTTGAGAATCTTAAATTTTGTTTTATACAACATAATAATATTGTTTATAAACAATCACCCATAGTACTCCATGACAAGATTTCTTCTGTAGTTAACATCGTAATTCTTTTAAAGTCTTATCCCTTTAACTAGTAATTAACATCATAATTTAGCGTCTTCCCCGCCCAGCTTATTTTTATAGATAGTTACCCTATACCAATTTTACTACTCCTAATGTCTTGACAATATTCATCACCGTACCTAGCCATGAGATGTCAGCCCACTCTTGACCTTCATTCCATATAGACACAGTCTTCAAGTTTTAGATTTAGTAGTTGATAAGAAGACAAATAAATCAGAAATGAACCACAATCCTTTATGAGCTACGACCCCAGTAGGCTTCATGCCATTCTTGTAGTGTAGTCTATTCTTCGCTAAAATAGCGACAACATAGATTTCTTCCATCTTCGTGCTCTGTTAAAATATTTGAGAAAGATTATATTAATGTGTCCAACTGATTAAAATTCTATTTATTTATGCAGCTAATGATAGCTTTGCATTTAAATTGATGTAATGATTGCATTGTTAATTTAAATAGAGCTGTTTGAAACGGTCGTACTCCATCACTTCTTGGTATCCTGTTGCTTATATATAAATATATATATTACATGGAAAAATGCGAGCATGAAAAGTAATATTCTTAAGATGATAAACCTGGACAAATTATTACCTCTCGAAATGTATAGGAGAAGATAGTACTTCTACTAAAGTAAGGAATGTGAAACTTTAAACTTAAAATATTGCAGCAAAGAATGCCAGTTCTTCTAATTTATCACTTTTTACAGTTATCATCCTTTAAATTTATTGTACAAAACTGTTCCGCTAATTTGTAAGTTTACATAATTAGTCACTTTTTTCTGTATTTAAGGTAGTAAATTATCCAAGTTCTATTCATATAAGTATAGTGTTATTTGTAAACTGTAATAAAATAAGTTTTAATATAAGTAAAAAGTTTCTTATTCTTTATTAGAAGTAATAGCTTCTCCTATACTTTTCCAGGTGTAATAACTTGTGTACTTTTCCAGGTCTATCACTTTAATAATATAACTTTTCATGTTCGCATTTTCCCATGTAAACCATGATTTTTCCGTGCATTTGTTATAAAATAATAAATAAAGTGTCAATAAATAATTTGAAATTTTACCTTATGAAATACTGAAAGACAATATCTTAAGTTTTCTATGTAAATGATGATAATATTTCAATTTTTTATGTTTAATTTAAATATGTTTTAATTGAATTATTTTATATTACCCGTCCACACTAAATTATTGGCAGGGATTTTTACCTCGTTGCTGGTAGCACCATGGCTCACCAAAAGTTTTAAAAAAAACAAGACCTCAAAACCATCAGTTACCGGGCTCACCTTAAGTAACCTAATTTTGCAATATAAGGTGGTCACAGGAATTCATTCAATGAAACAAAAAATTTCCAATGATTCCGAGATTCCCTCATTTTTCCGAACCAAAAGAAAGGATTTGCAGCATATCAGGAGGTCAGGGTACTTGATTCCACGCAAAAATTCAAATGTTTTGTATTTTTTTCTTAATGAAAATCGTGCGGGTGTTAATATAGAAATTTACCATACTGCAAACCTATCATCAAAGACATTCCAGCCTTCAGCAAACCGTCTGGGATAATCTAGGAGATTACGTACAATAGGTGTGTGATTTAGGTAGGGGGATACTTTAGCTTCTATTTTTAGCGTCTCGAGTGACCAGATTCAGGCTCTTTCATTGGTTCGATTGCGCGGTGAGATTTCTTTTTACATATATATGTAATATGTATATATATATTATCGGCAGAAATTAGAAAGTAAGTTAAAACATGAAAGTTTCGTGTATTAGCACTTATCAAACACGAATTTGTCCATTGTCACTCTGTAACCTCTGACGAAATAACTTCTAAAGTACAAAGTTTTGTCAAAAACTCTACCAGTATCGGAAGTTTGAAAGTGTTCTGTTAAAAAAAAACATAAATAATCTGTATGTCAAAGTCGACCTCGACGAAATTTTAACTGAAAAAGACAGACGAAATACCTTTAAGCATTTTGCCCGTTTCTGCCGGGTCGTCTTTATTCTTATTGCATAAGCGTTTCTCCCTTACTTTCTTACTTACTGACATAAGATTTCGTAACAATTTACCTCATATCTCTTTTTCTACTAATGTTTGGTGAATGTGTCTAGCGATTCTGAATTCCTAATGCATTTTTCAATCTTTTAAGCCTAAGAAAAGTATACTTTTAGTTTAAGATGAAAAAAGTTTACGTTAATTGAATATGAACATCTGCTTTACTGTCCCCCTTGAGGTCGCAGATATTTTGATGTAACTTTTTTACTGAACCAGATCTCAAACTATTTATGCCAAAATGTAGCTGATGGTGTGTCCTCTTTACAACTATTAACAGTTTGCAATTTAGTTGAGAACTGAATGAGTGGTGAAGCTTCGAAGATGCTGCGATTGACGAACTGGTGGACTTAAGAATATATTCAACCACCCACCCAAAAATAAAAATGAAGAACAAATACAGAAAACAACGCGAGGACGTGGTACATGTAAAGTATTAACAGGCGCTAAAGGAAAGAAAGAAGCTCTTTCTTCGGAAACAGAAGACAGAGGAAAGTTCAATTGAAGAGGAAGACGGAAGAAAAAATCGCCAACGATTCACATGTAGTTACTCAAATATTAATACATACACACATACGCACACACAAACATACAAACACACACACACACACACATATATATGTATGTATGTATTTACGTATAGATTTGTTAAAACCTTTTAAAAGTTTAGCCATGAAACCTAGGTGGGAATTCATGGTATTTAAGTAGTGAAACACAAAATTTATAATAGTGCAGCTTAGAGAAGAGACTTATACTGTATATTGCTGTATGGCCAATGAATAGGCGACTGAGACATACAGGTGATCAGAGACAAAGATAGATATTGGTACCAGTTTAAATGAATAACTTTTGGGTTGTTCCGATATTTCCATTGTAATCAGATTGTGTGCTACGCACTCGACCATAAAAACATATAATAATGTATTCACAGGAAGTCAATTATTTATCAATTTACGCAGGATGGACTTTAAGTACGTTAGTAAGTAGGTGATTCATTTCTTTTCGAAATATTGCTTGAGGTTTAATCGTTATCCGTTTCTTACAGTCAACTGGTATTATCCTTCCTAAATAACAATACAGAACATTAGTGCTAAAAGGATTATTTGTGTAATTTCTGTTTTGCAACGTAATTTTCAATCAATAACATCAAACTATCGCGGTGCTTTCAAAAATGAATTCTGATAATCTATCTATCGTGCCTTTCAGAAATAAAAGATAATTTGCACATTTACATCAAGTGTTTGACAACATTTCATTTCCTAATGTTATGTTTTGAGAAAGTCATATGTAAAGGACCGCTTTTATTATATGATACACTCCCATCGACATTTATGGTACGCATATATATATATATATATATATATATATATATATATATATATATATATATATATATATATATATATATATATATACATACATACATACACACGCACACACACACACACGCACATAGATATATATATACATATGTATACATATGTATATACTGTTGTGTCTGGTGTGAATCATTTTCTCTTTGTATCTTATAATTTAACACACTCACCGGTAAAATTTCCACTTATTCTTTGCTCTTATTTTTCTAAAATTTTCGTTGCGTCTTGCAAACTTCTCAATTGTCCTAACTCTGTCCGTTATTTACACTGCCTTCATTTTTGTTTGCTTGTGCACAATTGTGTGAGTCATTTTGTGTGTGTGTGCCTATCCATGTATGCATGTATGTATGAATGTGTGTATGTATATATGTGTGTGTATGCATATGTATATATGTATTTGTGTGCATCAGTATGTATCTATTCTGCATATTCATGTTCTTGCATTTCGTGTTTGTGTATTTTTATGTATGTGTGTGTGAACGTGTGTTTGTTTATGTATGCACCTCTGTCTCCCTGTGTGTGCATGTCTGTGCGTGTGTGTTTTGCAACTATGTACCACGTTTGTATGTATGGATATGCATCTCCATATGTGTGGAAACGTGTCTCCGTATGTGTCCTTGTGTGAAGTAAAGTGTGTGTGTATATATGGTCATGTGTTTCAGTCTAATAAAAAGGAAATATACATAATAGATATCACAGTTTACACAGGTGGAATAGATTAGTTAGTGGGCTGTTATGTAGATTGATGTATGTATGTATGTGTGGAGGGAGGGGGTACATATGTGTATATGCACATGTATGTAAGCATATGGATATGAAAATAAACAGATCAACATAGAGACAAATAGGTACATAGGTTATATGAAGAGACAAGCACACATACGCAAATGGGGACAGAAACAAAGGAATGTCCCACTGGTCTGCACATACTTTCTTTAATCTTTTCAAATACGTTACTTAATGCATGTGGCAGGGTATCGGTATATGAATATATGTGAGTGACAACTGAGTAAACGTCAGTTATCTGCCAAAAGGGTATATGATGTTATCTGGATATAGATGGAAAACTGCATGAGATGGGAGTGATGCCCATCCAGAAGGAGTCGAGCTGAATGTGTGTAGGTTCGATTTATTACTTTAGGTGTGAACTGGCAAGAGAGAGACAGAGAGAGTGAGGGAGAAGGAGAGAGAGAAAGAGGGAGAAGGAGAGAGAGAGAGAGAGAGAGAGAGAGAGAGAGAGAGAGAGAGAGAGAGAGAAGAGCTCTTATATTCCCGCCATCCTATAATGATTGTTGCGGCTGGTTAGGAGACAGGTGCGAACTGACTTCACGTACTATACATGTCTACAGCCTAACTTTTCTCCATGTCAAAATACATTGAAGTGATTTCGTGCGGGATCGAATATGCCTCAACTATATTCTAACCGATAACAAGTTTGTATTATTACACGAGTGTTTAGTGCTTTCAGCCCGTGTATATGCACACATACAAATACACGCACACACACACACACACAGACGCACACACACACGCACACACACACACACACACACACACACACACACACACATATATATATATATATATATATATATACATATCAGTGAATAATTTCACTGGAAAACGTTATATATATTTGCAAAGGAATATCTTTCGCATCGAAGGTCGGCGGTTGTCGTACGCTGAAGACGGGTAAATACCCAGAAACTCGAGTCTGTACGTATCGCAGATCGAGATGGGAAGGATGACTTCCCTTTGATAATATAGACAGGACACATGTGTGTCAATAGCCAGCTGGAGGAGATGTTCTCCTGGGGCTAAAAGCAACAGTAACATCCACCCTTAACATTTCTAGTTATGTCCGTTCAAATTTATTTGTGATTTCAGGTGACGTGCACTACTATAAGTTCCTGCTGCAGACGTAAAAAAAAAATTAACAGAATTATGTATAAAACGTTTGGATTTGCAAATTAGATTAAATGAAATGAGATTATTTATTGTCATTTCCTGTTTTGTTTTGGAATCTCTTTGTTCTTTACTTTTATTCAGATTATATTTTCACACAATTTCCAGTATATCACTGCAAGAGACAAAATCAGATCCCGGACTTTCAGTGTCATTTTAGATCCGTTGATTGTCACCTCTCATAAAACAAGGTAGTCTATCAAGTAGCACATGACAAGTTCAAAGTTATGTAGAGTACTTATGTAGAGTACTTGATGGAGAGATAAGAACCGAAACTGGAGAGCTCATCACTAATTTTCCCCTGTAATTTTTGTAAAGTGTTTGTAGAAGAAATTGTACAGCATGCAGCCGTTTGCAAGTTCAGTATATGGGATGTTTTTTGTTTTGCTGAGCCTGTGAAAATTTCAGACTGTACTGAACATTTTGAAATTTGGTTTATTGATATAATATTCTACGCCGAACCTATGGCAATATTTCACTTTTTTCAGAAGATGTTTTAAAAAGTTATAGAGCTTTAAAGTTTGATGAGTTTTACCTAGTCAGAAAACATAATTTGGAAGCACGTGAAATAACAGCGGAATTCTGCTTTACGTACACCATATAAACCTTCGGAACTTATTGTTTTGAATTTTCAGAAAACTTTTGTGAATTTCTATTCTACACACGAGAATTCATATGATTATGAAAGAACCAGAACAAAAACATTGGGAATGCGTGATTTAAGGCCTATTTAGCTGTTATGTTTATCACCTCTCACAGCCACCTAAATGAGTAAAACATATTTGTCAACACTTGCTCTCTTGCAGACAAAAGATTTCTCATGATTGGCTTGTTACTATGGAAATAGGCATCAATGTGTCTGTTGCTTACAACTGGCCAAATTTGCACATTTATGGCGAAAATGAATTTATGTCAATGATTAGCCTATAAAATGACATCATTAAACCAAATATAAAGTCAAAAGTCAATTGGAACAGAAATTGTAGAAATTGAAGAGTGTCAGCCAAACAGAAAAGATCCAGTACATATTTCACTCTCTCATATACTTTTCCACCTTACAATTGTAGGCAGGTAGGACAAGCATGAAATTATTAATGTGTTAAAAACTTTTACTTTCATTACTGTAAGTAGATGCTAATCAAAATGAAAGGCTTTCGTTTTAATTGAAATACGTTTACGATTTTTTAACATATCTCAATTGTCAAGATTCTGACTTATAGACATACACATGCAGATGATAAAACGGACAAATAAGTGAATAATCTCATTTTCTCTTCTTTCATATTTATTTCATTATTAATTTTTTGTAATTTATGCCAAGCTATAATGGATTTAGGAAATAACATTTAGTGACCTGGTCATGAATATTGAATAAATCTTACAGACATAATAGGTAAATAATTTTATTTCACTTTATTCTATACTAGCAGTATAACCCGGCGCTGCTCGGGATTAAGCTAGGATTATTAAATGATTAAGTCCTTTATTTCAAACCAAAATAAGTAACATCGACATCAGATTTGAGCGAAATCCGTTGAAATTGGTTTGGCTGAAAATGGTTTGCTGGCAATTTGATTGGGAAATTCCATAAGGAATCAGTTTATTGGTTATTTTCACTTATTGATTCTTTTTTAAAATGTTGCATTAGAGATCTGCATAGGAGAAGGTTGATCTGAAGGTTTGCATTGGGGATCTGGATTGGAGTAACTTAGGAAAGCTTACCAACAACCTTAACCAAAAAATAAGGAGCCTGTCCCTTCTATGTTAACTCTAACCCTAACCCTAAACCCTAACCCTAACTCTGACCCTAAAACCGTAACCCTAACGCTAATCCTAATCCTAACCGTAACACCCTAGTGGAAATCGTGCGGGTGTTAATCTGAAAAATTAGCAAACCCTTTTTGTGGTCCGAAAAACGGGTTGGGGGGGTGGTGTGACTGATAAATTGTTACGTACGTTTTTGTTTCATAGTTGTGAAATATAAACAAAACTCTTTCGCTCCCAAAGTAGTATATGTGCGTATGTGTGAGAGTGAGAGGTGGTGGAGAAAGATGAACGATTTAAAATAAATAAATGATTTAAAATAAATATATTTGAATTGTTGTGTCAGAAAGTATATATAATCATATTATAGAATATAGTGTCTTTCAAAAACATCTTATATTTGAAACTATATCTCATGTTTAAGAAGAAAAAAAATGCATTTTACTCTGTCTTCCTTAGCTACATTTTCTATCGTAATACACTTTGTCTCCCTCTTCCACTTGTTCGTTCCTTTTTTTTTTTTGTTAGACGCTGTCTTGGTGAGAGAATTTTTTTTTCCTTATCCGCTTTGTCTCCCTCTTCCACTTTTTCATTTTTTTTATTTTTAGACGCTTGGCAAACACTCTGTTTCTCCCCTTGTCTCAAACACACTATTTCTTTCTTTCTCTCTTTTTTCTTTCTCTCTCTCTTTTTTCTTTCTCTCTCTTTCTTTCTTTCTCCTTCTCTTTCTTTCTTTCTCTCTCTCTTGCTCGCTCTCTCCTTCACGCACGTACGCAAAGATTTGACTTCGCCATGTCAACAAACTTCAAAATTGGTAAAAGTTTCTCGATTTTTACAGCTATACGCGGGTGCCTCTGTGAGAAAAAGTTGACAAAAACACAGATAGGGTCATGAACAATGTCCTCCTAAAATTGGAGCGATATGCGTGCTAATTTGTGGACGTGCATAACCCACATCACGTACACACACACACAAACATCTTGTGTTTTATAGATATTGATTACATTTGAATTCATGCAAACGACACTTAAAGAAGAAAGTTTATAAAAAATATTTAGTTATCCTTAAAATTCTTAATCTGAGTTGAAACCAGTACATATATGATTGGTTGCCATACATTATATTTCCAAAATATGCACAAACATTAAATGGTAATACGCTTTGAAATTAGAAAAAAAAAAAACTTCCAGTGCAGTTTCTATGTTCCCTGTATTTCCGTTTGATATATATCTAGACAGATACACATATACATGTGTGTATCTGTGAATATAGAAATATGTTCAAAAGCGATAGCTTAAAGAGCTTGCCTAGAGTGAATTATTGATTATAAGTTTGTTAACTGTTGCTTCAAAGTTCAGCTGAATTGAGTTTATTCAAACTCTACATAAATAAAATATTAGTTGGATATATACGTAACATTGAAGTTATCGAGTAGATGTTGGAATTTGTCAAAGTAGGAAAGGAGAGTCAAATAATCGGCTGATCTGTTGGTTGAATGAATGCAGGTGGTGGGAATTTAATCTCTGTGGAGATGGTTAGAAGAAGGTAGAAAGTATTTGTTGGTGTAGTAGCAAAATTTTGTTAGGAAAATTGAGGATGTGATACTCAATGATTTAACACAGAAATAACGAGAAAATTACAGCAAAGCTGTGTGATAGTGGTGTCAGACATAGCATGCAGCCCATCATATAATTGTTTCATATCGTGTTTTTATTCTTCCCTTCCTTTATACGAATTCAGTGTGCACATATGCATTGCTTGTTTGTACTTCTCTTTACGGTTCCTACTCAAAACTGTTTACATATCACGACCATCTCATAAACCTGCGTTAGGGAAGAACGCTTCACGTTCTAATGTTTGCGACTAAAGTTCGAATGTAACACTAGAACCTGTGTATTGAAGGAGGTTGTCATTTGTTATACTGCAGAATATCAGCAAGAAGACTGGGGTTGGCCTGCTAGAATATTTTCTTAAATTATGAATCATGTTAGTATTTATAACTGTGAAGCTATAGATTATGTGAGAAAAGAAGGCTTCTTTTTGCAAGTTCCTTCATAAGTCCCACTACGTTGTTTTAAAAAACTAACATGTGATCTTGGAGTAATCAGTATCTTAACGTTAAATTGTATCCTTGGGAAATAATTGAAGCTTGTTCTAAATTCTATCTTCACACGAAATATTCTCTGGTCCTTTAACAAAAATATATGTCAAATGCTTGAATTTTCCTCGCATCTGGGGTGGATTGCTCCACGCAAGTGTAAGTTGATCAGAGCCTCAAATAAAGATAATTGAAATACAAAACCATTTTGCGGTCTGAAAAATATATTTAATGTCGTGACTAAACACTGAACGGAATGGTTACCTTGTGCGCAGTGTTACAATAGTCAGTTGAAAAGAAATCGAGTCAAAAAAGTTTAGATTGTCAACTGAAATAAGAAAAATCAACTCCATTCAGCTGCCATAGTTTAAACTCACAATTAAGCAAAACCTGTTCGAAATACAACCAACAGTCAGAAATACCAATAGTCAGATTCTGACAAACTAAGGCACAATATCTCGTTCCTCGATGCCAACATCATCATTTAGGTATGGAAAAGTAAGATTTCACAAATCAATCCAAGTAAGCTGCCAAGCTAATAAATCACAGTGGAACACGATCTGGTCGTGACTCTCTGAAGCCGTGACAAATTAGTATGACGTCTTGCAGTTCGAAACCTGCTTTATCCTTTGGATTTGGAGCAAACATTGGAATGTCACCTCCAAATCTCCCGTCAACCGTTTGCAGGAAGGCGCCTTCGAACAGAAATTCCTCTCCATTGAGTACATCAAGCTGAGCAATGTAATGTAGAAATCGTGATTTGCCAGCGCATTTGAGAAACACAAAGTGACCTTCAATGATATCCAAGAGTAGTCGGTTGAAATTAGTAGCACGTCCCAAAAATGTCACTTCTGGAATTCTTATTGCCAGTTCTGTTGCGTCTTGAAGCCTAACCGACACTCTTGGCCTGCTTCATTATCACGATTCCAGCCGGATGACACAACAAGGTTGTTTCTTTTAGCTGCCCATATGTCAGTGAACACCAACTCCTCACCGACAAACTGCGACACGTATCTGCCAACTGTTTCAAGTAATCAGCTCCACATTTCTCCATGCCGTGAGGAAACACCAATCGTCACAAGATCATGGGAGATTTAGCAATCCTTTATTGTCTATATCTCTTTCCAATATATCGCTTAAGTGTCATTCGATGGATGGCAAAACCCTTAGTCGCACTCCGCACACTCTTTCCACCTGCAATAATATCAACCCCTCATTCAATACCATCATGGGGAGTTTGTCCGTAATTTGTCTTTCGCATGTTGTTTACGCGTTTCTCATGTGCTTCTGAAAAAAAGAAAAAAAATGAATATTAAATGCGTTGTATATGTTAACGAAAGTTCACTTCAAAACATTTTATTTTCTTAAACGCTATGAGTTAAATTGGATTTATTGGAGTTATTCTCTCGTTCTATCAATGCAGTTAGTCCTCTAGGCGTTCTCGCAGCTACCAGACATCACACGTATTATTCGTGGTGATTTTCCAATTGGTCTTATCATAAGCCATAGCTCAACTACTACTACTACTACTACTACTACTACTACTACTACTACTACTACTACTACTACTACTACTAATAATAATAATAATAATAATAATAATACTTGTTAAAATAGATGAGCTACAGCAAATATTCTGCTCAATACTACAAATTTGCTTGTCAGTTTTTTTTTACCTTAACCAGTCGAGTAATCTCTGAGCACGAGCAGAGGTTGTGGGGTGGGGGTGGGGGGTAGCATCATAGCCATTTCTTGAGAGGAATTCTTTAGGATTTTAATAATCCACCACATGGGTGTTTCGTGCAACATCCATAATCAACCCTGATTCAGAGACCTTTTGAACGGGATGTGCCTCTCGACCTGAAGAAAAATCTAGCTGGGCTGCACCTGCGAGGTCGCGCGCTGTTTATCTTGATATGAGATCACCATATCGTGCACATAAGTTTGTGATGTATGTTCCTGGTATACTCATATCAGACAGGTAGTGATGATGCGTATATGTGGCTTCGTATATATTGCTGCTGTTACGGCCGTTTTGAGCATTTTAAGAGTGAATCTGTAATGTTGCCTACGTACAGCTAAATGGTATTAAATATTGAGTTCAAATTTTAGCGCACTTTCAGGAATAGGAGAAATTGGCTAAGTTTTCAACTGGTACTTATTTTAACGACCCCGAAGGATAAAAGACAAAGTCGACCTCGGTAAAATTTGAACTCGGAACGTGTGGACGGACAAAATGCCGTTAAGCATTTTTCCTTCACGTGCTACCAGCTCGCCGCCTTAGTGGCATTAAATATTCGCAGTTAAATGCTTTCATAACGATAACACAATACTGATGTGTGTGTTTTTAGTGACGAGCATTTAGAGGCTGGTTCATAAAGATCGTATATAGTCTATCATGTATCACGCGTTCAGGCTAAACACATGCGAATAATTACTGCTACATAAGTTTATTATTCATTAATCGACAATTAGTGAACATTAGTTATTGCGGTACGGTGTTGTTATAATATCTTTGTATGGAGTAATGCTCCCGATAATACTTTCATTGATTTTATATCGGAATTACATGATAATAGAAATTTATTAGCAAAAATACACAGTTTTACGACTGTAATGATTTTTTTTCATTTCCGTTTAATAACATAATTCTCAATACATATAGGCAAATTAAGAGCCTGCTCTAAAAGCTAAGTTTTCATAATGTATATAATCGTCTCTCTTCAAGGAGTGTTGCATTGTTATCACATGTGTTTGTAATTTATCGTCATTATTATTCACGTTTCATTTGAGACTAAGTTTTCAGAAAGCATCTTAGAAAGACAACGATTTTCACATCGATCACTCCAATGGTGCATGTCTTATGTGCATGTATTATGTATGAAGGCAAACACATATAGACATACATACAAAAATAATACACATAATCATACGTACATATAAATACATACATATACGTATATAAACATACATATGCATACACATACTTACACACATGTATATATGCATCTCTCTCCCTCTCTCCCTCTCTCTCTCTGTATATATATATATATAGAGAGAGAGAGAGAGACTATAAGATAGATAGAAAGAGAGAGAGTGAGATTGAAAACTATAGATAGATAGAGATATGTACACACGCGTCCACGCACACCGATACACTGAGATACATCGGTATAAAGTAGATACAGTCTCAGTTGCGGAGCATTCCCTTCAGCCATCAACTGGAAATCACAATGATATGGGCATATGTTTCTTTCAACATGTTCTCCAAACACTCATAATAACAAGAAATGTCTGGATTTCGTAGGTGCACACTACAGCATGCGCTTCATCTCCGTTATCAATTCAGCAACGACACGAAACACTGTGTATCGTGAAAGGACACCAAACACATTAGAAGTTCAGTTTCTTTACCGAGACTTTAGGTTTATTCTTCATATATTTTGACATATTCATGACTGATAAAGCAATTTTTAGGTTCGTTCTCCAATTACTGATTCACTACAGCGTTGTTTCTGAAGTCTTTTACATGAAACATAGAACATAGTGGTTGGAGATTAAAGAAATATCATCGCGTTATCATATGTATAGAAAGCACTCTAAAAGTATTTCTCCGCTGAACTTTGACAAGTAAGTCCACAAATTTATTTATATTCTATGTATTTATTCATTAGCCAAAGCTGGCCACATTAAAATCAATGCCGCTGCAATTTTTGTACGAACCACTGCATTTGACAGACAAAAAATAGATGAATATTTAAAATATAGTCAGATCTACTACATTTTTCGTACATTTACACACCCTCTGCTTTAAAGTTTACAGTATATATATATATATATATATATATATATATATATATATATATATATATATATATATATATATATATATATATATATATATATATATATATTTATATATATATATATATATATATATATATATATATATATATATATATATATATACATATATATATATATATATATATATATATTTATATATATCTATATATATGTATATATATATGTATATATATATATATATATATATATATATATATATATATATATGTATATATATATATATATATATATATATATATATATATATATATATATATATTTATATATATGTATATATATGTATATATACATATATATATATATATATATATATGTATATATATATTTATATATATGTATATATATATATATATATATATATATATATATATATATATATATATATATATATATATATATATATATACATATATATATATATATATATATATATTTATATATATCTATATATATGTATATATATATGTATATATATATATATATATATATATATATATATATATATATATGTATATATATATATATATATATATATATATATATATATATATATATATATATATATATTTATATATATGTATATATATGTATATATACATATATATATATATATATATATATGTATATATATATTTATATATATGTATATATATATATATATATATATATATATATATATATATATATATATATATATATATATATATATATATATATATATATTTATGAAGCAAGTAAACGTGTTGATGTGTTTGCTGCATAAATAATGAATGTAACGTGATCAAGATTTGATTGATAGATTTAGGTCTCAGATTGTAAAGGATATTTTTGTTGAAGCAATGCAAAGTGACTTCTCAGGTATATTTTTCGTTCTTTAACAATATTGAATATAGAGATAATAGGCGCGGGAGTGTGTGTAGTAAGTAGCTTATGTAGCAACCGCATGGTTCCGGGTATAGTCCCACTGAATGGCACCTTGGATAAGTGTTGTCTACTAAAGCCTTGTGAGTGAATTTGGTAGAGGGAAACTGAAAGAAGCCCGTTGTATATATATATATATATATATAGATATGTCACATAGATATACGTATATATATATATATATATATATATATATATGTGTGTGTGTGTGTGTGTGTGTGTGTGTGTGTGTGTGTGTGTGTGTGTGTGTGTGTGCAAATATATATATATACATTTATATTTTGATATTTCGCTTAGGAAAAGGTGGCAAGCTTGCAGAATCGTTACCATGGCGGGCAAATTTCTTGGCAAAATTTTGTCTGTCTTTATGTTCTGGGTTCAAATTTCGCTATCCTTATTTTGGGGTCGATAAAATAAGTATCAGCTGAGCACTGTGTCGATGTATTCGACTTACCTTCTCCCCCGAAACTTGCTGACCTTGTGCCAAAATTTGAAACCAATATTTCGCTTGGGAATTGCGGTGCTAATAACCTGGTGTTTGAATTCAATGTACATATGCTTTAGAACGAAAGGGAAGTCAAATAAATAAGAAACCGAAATGAAAAAAATTAATAAATAATTATATTATGAACTTGTTTAACTTACACCTGTTTCTGCTATAAATTCCGATGCAATAATAATTTATATTTATATATACATAAGTGCGTATGTATATAGACTATCAAGCACGACATATAATTAAGGAGAATATTAGAATTACATAAGCAAGTGATGTTGTTTAGCACCTGGTCTATATTAATCCATGTCTCTATGCAGACTACTTTAAATAGAAATATTTATTATAAAATTAATCTTACATTCAAAGGAGAATTTAATGTGATTCACACAGGTTGAAAGCTATTTGTAGTAGTCCTAGTAATCACGTATTGGGGCCACTTGGTTGTAAAATATGTATATATATATCCACTCTTGAACTCTTTTTCAGACAAGTAGTAACATACATAACTATATAATTATAGGTAGTATTATGTCTGAAATAAACGGACAAAAGAATGGGGTTTTCTCCGTTTCCTTTGCAAATTTGTTTTCCTATCCTTTCTTCTTTTTCTTTTATATCTATCTTAATTTAGTGCAAAACTTAGGATTCTGAATATATGTGTGTATACATAAACCCACATCAATGTGGTGTTTTCTCGTCTACGTTTTGTTTGCAATGTCCTGTACCCAGATATGCACCTATACATACAGGTGGATGTCGGTATGCACATACCTGTACGTATATATGCATATACTCATTTACCATTTGTTTTTACATGACTTGAACGCAGCGTCTCCAATTGTAAGTAGTTTTCGTAAACGTATATCTTCCGACGCTACTCTATCTCTTTCTCTTTCTCTTTCTCTTCCTCTATCTTTTTCCCCCTCTCGTTCTTCCTCTTTACTACTACGTATCTCGCTTTACCCTTCTCGTTCTTCCTCTGTTACTACTACGTATCTCTTTTTCCCCCTCGTACTTCCTCTCTTTGTCTTTTCCTCTCGTTGCTCACCTATTCTTCTACTTCCTCCCTTTGTTTCTCCCTCTCTCTCTCTTCCCCTTACACCGGCATGGTCACATGCTTCCGGTCAATAATCTTTTTCTTCCTTGGCTATCGCCGAGCAAACACGCGAACTCACTTCGTCCCTACTTTCAAGTTCGTGCCTCACAGCGTTTATACACACATAATTTTTCTCGTCTGGCCGTAAAGCATTTTTTGTTTGTTTTCCTGTCTTATTTTTTGTCCGCCACTACATTCCTCCATGGCAAGATTTAATTTGCGTATACAAATTTAATCTGCGGTCCATGGGATGAGTCGTTTTAACGATGCGTCCTGCCCAAGCTCTTCGAAACGGCGGTGTCAAAACGTGGGTAGCTGATGAAGTAGAATGTTCTCTATGTGGCTTGTGTGTTTCCTCGTCTACGTTTTGTTTGCAATGTCCTGTACCCAGATATGCACCTATACATACAGGTGGATGTCGGTATGCACATACCTGTACGTATATATGCATATACTCATTTACCATTTGTTTATATATATATATATATATATATATATATATATATATATATATATATATATATATATATGCGTGTGTGTGTGTAGTTACAATATAGTTAAACATGCGTGTGTACAAAAATAAATAATAAGGTTAATATATTTTAAACCATTATAAACGTTAGATCCAAAGATGTCTAGAGTTAAGGTGTCTCTCGGACCCATTTGTCTGCCTTTTTAAATGTAAATGACCGCCTATGACTTATTTTAATTTTATATTCTATGACAGTAAAATATAATTCTTAACCTTCGTGTTCTGTACTATTCTTGATTGCCAGTTTCATGCCACAGTTTAATAAATCAGTGCCTTTGACTGTAACTTCACTTGTCTGAGGATCACTCGATTACACGACCAATCTGGTTCGCTGTTTTACTTTGTTTTAAATATTACCCGATAAACCGTGAGAATTTCATATCTTGCACAATTGCCAAAAATCCTAAATCGATTGCTTTGTTCAATTATTGATGTACACACACACACACACACACACACACATACACACACGCACAAACATATCTGCGTATATTCATATATATATGTTTGAATGTTTATAATATATATACCTATATATGTATATGTTTATGTATATATTATATATACGCATACATATGCATACGTACGTACGCACGTAGGTACGTACGTACGTACCTACCTACCTACATACATACATACATACATACATACATACATACATATATGTGTGTGTGTGTGTGTGTGTGTGTGTGTGTGTGTGTGTGTGTGTATGTAGACGCACAATGGCCCTGTAGTTATGGCAGCGGACTCGCGGTCGTAGGATCCCGGTTTCTTATTCCCAGACCGAGCCTTGTGAGTGTTTATTGACTGAAGACGCCTAAAAGCTCCACGAGGCTCTGGTAGGGGGGGCACCCCTGTTGTCCTCTTTCGCTCAACTTTCTCTCACTCTTTCTTCTTACTAGATAACACTCCGATGGACTGACGTCCCGTCCAGCTGGGAGAACACATACGCCATAGAAACCGGGAAACCGGGGCCCGTGAGCCTGGCTAGGCTTTAAAAACGCGCATAAATAAATAAATACATAAATTATATATATATATATATATATATATATATATATATATATATATATATATGCATATCTGTGTTTATGTGTTCGTGTGGTAAGATCATTATTCCGTACTTTGTAAAGGTATCGTTGGATCCTTTACATTTTTCTTTAATTATTGCTACGTTTATGTCAATGAGTGTAGTGGTTGGCAGATGGTCAACAGAAACATATTACATATGTGCTTTTCAAGCTTAATGCGTTTGTATGATTTGATACAATGAATTATCGTTTTGTTTCAGATTGCTGATTCAACCCATGCATGACAATCTGCTGTTTTACATATCGTCAATGGAAATACAGAGTAAATTTTGTCACACGGAACATATTTGCTAACATAATTTCCAGTTGAGATTAAATTTGCTAATATGGGAAGATAACTAATATACTTCACTAATTAATCTAATGAAATTTACAAAATGGACGTACTGAAATGAGAAGACTTTTGCAAACTGGCAAATTCTGTTGACATCTGTAGTGTAAAAATTCACCGATAACACACAATAGCAAATTTATTAGATTTCATACTTTAAAACGAAAATCAGAAAGGTTTAATCGCAGCATATTTTGATAATCATGTCTTTCATGTCGTTATGTGTAATGGAATTACTCCTCCATATTGCAGATGTTAGAAATATATCGTAATATTACCATTAATTTAATAACTGCTTTTCTTTCATTCAAGATAATTGAACAAATTGTAAAATTACCAGTAATCTATAAGATGACAATGTTAAATCACACACGGAAACACTGAAAAATGATGTCAAAACAATATTTTGTGATTCTGATACCGGTTATATCGATAGTAATTTCGTGCCCCACGTACAAGGATGAAACATTATTACAAGCAACTTTATTATCTAATTATAACAAAGGTGTGAGGCCTGTTATTGATTTATCTACAACTATCAATATCGAAGCTGCTTTATTTCTTCACACATTCTATGGTCTGGACTTTGTAAATAATATAGTTACAGCTCGGTACGACTTTAGTCTAGAATGGACTGACGAACTTCTGACTTGGAATCCTCTAGACTACAACAACATTACAGTTATATACATAGAAAAAGATAAGCTGTGGACACCAGAAATCGTAATGTGCAATGCAATGAAGGAATCAGAAGAGAAAGGTAGCTTTCTTGAAGTAAAGGTTTTTAATAATGGACGTGTACAAATGCGGTCACTAAAACTGCTGAAATCCTATTGCACATTTGATGCTTACGCCTATCCATTTGACCAGCATGACTGCGAAATATACATTTGCGTTGCTTTGCATGATCCTGTCCATACAAGAATAAGAACACTTACATATGATAATTTAAATTATTCCCCAAACTATAACTGGGACATCGACTACAATGGTATAAAAAATGCTTCCGACCAGAGATTCAGCGTCGTATTTGCTCCATTGCATTTACGACGTAGACTCACAATAGCTATTGTAGCTATGCTGATTCCAACAATAATGATGACTATTTTGACTATATTTGTCTTCCTTCTACCTCCAGAATCAGGGGAAAAAGTTTCTCTAGCTACGACAATATTTTTATCAAACGTTTTGTATCTTGTTGAAATCGAGAAAACTACACCGAGGAATTCCAAATTTCCTCCACTTCTTATGACATACTTGATGCTATTATCACTTTTAAGTGGTATCGCAACACTTGGGTCGGTGATTATATGCAAGTTGTATGTCATTCAGTCATCTGATGAAAAGACATCGAACCTCCCAGATCAAACAACAAACAAATCTCGAAGCAACAAAATTGCGGATAGTTCAACAATTACCACGAGAGAGAACGATCCCGTAACTTTGAACTCAAAATCAAATACGAAAACTAAATTTTGTATAACCGAATATTTCCGACTTGATGAGACATTCCTGAAAATTAGCATTATAACAACAGTAATAATTTCAATATTATTTACTTCTTTCTTGTGTACACAATAGAAGAAAAACTAGATGAGCAAGACATCATAATAGTAGATTTAGAACGACGGGTGAATAAATATATAACATCTTGAAATTCATATTTCTAATATCATAAATTTGTGTAATTTTGAGCAGTTTTAGCAACATATGAGAAGCTACATCATATAAGTTCATAAAACTACCGGAATGATTACCAGATGCTGACTGAAAATCTGAAAAAATTAATGCGAATACAGACTGAAATTCTTTGAAATTTATGAAATCGCGAATCAAACATATCTACTACTGGATTGTGAACATGGTTTCTTACAATTTTCATTCGTGTGTATTATACATAAAACATAACACACAGTTTACACAATTATTCATACTTCAACGTCTGTATGATTATATTTATAATTTATGACACTAACACAGGATCTTACAGGCATATGTGTCTAGGCACTAAAACACGGTGATACAAATAGACGGAGCTACGACGACTAGCTCAAATGTTTGTATTTACATACAGTCGAATACATTTCCTATTCGACTATTCTATATAACAGACCATTACAGAAATCTGTCAATTTCACCACATCTGCTGATAAAAGGAAAATCATGGAACCATATAGTTCTCTCAGAATTTCACAACTACCTCTCTATATATCAGGTTTAATAATATGCGATACAAGTATAAATTTTGTGCGATTTCATTAACAAAAACTTCATCTCTGTCTTAATGGCATGTGCAAATGTTTATTATTTTTACTGTTGAGAGTTTCCATATAATAATATAGTCATTGCAGATATACGATTTTTTCCTCACGTGGATGTGAGTTCGAGTCTCATGGCTGGCCGCAGTCAGATTTTTCTGCAAAATATGGATAGTTTATCCTGTTCGTGCTCTTATATTAGCTTTATTCTACGTTTGAGAATAATTTGTTTCCTTATATATATATATATATATATATATATATATATATATATATATAACGCCACATGGGCTCAGCTCCCATCCGCACTTCATCTAACCCCCTCCCCTGCCTCTCTCTACCCCTCCCACGCACCTCTTCTCTCCTGCTCCGACTCCTACTTCTCCGTACTTCTCTTCACTCCTACTTCTCTTCACCCCTACTCTTTCTCTCTTCTATCTTACTCTCTCTCTCACTCTCTTCTTCTCTCTTCTTTCTCTCTCTCTCTCTCTCTCTCTCTTCCTCTCTTCCTCTCTTTCTCTCCCCTCTCTTACTCTCTCCCTCTCTTTCTGTCCCCACTTTAGCGTCAACCCTCCCTCATAAGCTCATCCCACCCCAACACACTCCTGCCCTACCTTCCCATCCTACCCCATCCTACTCCATCCCATCCGTTACACCCACCCAACCTCCGCCTACCCACATACTCCTACCTCTAACCCCACCCTCAGCCTAACTCACATTCCACCCATACTTTCCCCACCTTCGCCTCCCCCGCCTTCTCCTTCCCCACCTCCCACCTCCCAACACCCTCACATCACACCACGCTACACCATATCCCACAACACATCACTTCACAACACACCACCACGCACACACCAGCACTGACCAACTCCCTTCCCCACCTTCACACCTACATACACACATAAATACGTTAAGATCACCAGCATTCTTTCTCACACACACAGCTTCTTGTCTTGGGTTCACCACTTCTTTGTTATCTCCTCTTTTTGTTATCTCCCCTTTGTTATATCCCTTTTTTTCTTAGCTCTCCTGTGTGATCCTTCTGTCCGGCATTCGGCATGATAGATCGCTGACCACTACATTTATATTTTTTTCTCCTTGTTTCTCTCCTTATTTCTTTCTGTGTTCCTTTCAGTTGAAGAGCGTAGCGCGAAACGTCAAAGACTTTCTCTATTCCCGAGCGTTAAACTAATACATCCATTTGTTGTTTACACCAGCTGTCTTCGTCTGTTGTTTTTTTCGTAAATTCTTTCTCCCATATATAAATATATATATATATATATATATATATATATATATATATATATATATATATATATATATATATATATATATATATATATATAACTCAGGTCATCCCATAAGTTCTGTCCGATTTTACCTTTTTTTAAATTGAATGAAATTTAATAGTATTTTAGAATGTCAGGTGGAATTGAAAATCATTTTTATGGATTTGTGTATATTTAAACTAATTGAATATTATTTTACAGAATAATAGAATTTTTTTTTTAATGAAAATCCTTTGTAACATGGAAGTATCCAAAAAGCATTTAAGACACATAATGCTTTATGGGTACAAAAAAGGAAACTCTGCAGCCGAAGCGACTCGAAACATAGACTCAGTTTTTGAGAAAAAATGCTTGAATGATAGAACTTGCAGAAGATGGTTTGCAAAATTCAGAAGTAGAAATTTCGGATCGAACAGATCATCCCGGTTGAGTTTGATGTTAAGCTCCTTGAAGCATTACTTGAAGAAAATCCGGCATTATCAGCTGAAGAATCGGCAATAAAGCTTAGTTCAAAGCATACAACTGTTCATCGTCATGTTCAACAAATTGGAAAGTTTCCTGAACTTGGAAAATGGGTGCCTCATGAATTGTCCGAAAACAAACCGCAAATCCTGTATTGACATCTTCTCTCCATTTTCGTGGACTCATTTCACTCTTTTTGGATAGACTTGTGACTGGTGACGAAAAATGGATCTTCTATCGAAATGTTAAACGCCGTAAACAGTGGCTTGGTAAAAGAGAAAAGGCTCAACCACAACCGAGAAGGGAACTTCATAGGAAAACGTTTCTTCTCTCTATCTAGTAGGATTGCAAAGGAGTAATTCGCTTTGAATTGTTACCACCTAATGCAACAATCAATGCTCAAGTCTACTGACAGCAATTAGAGCGTTTGAACCAAACTTTGAAGAAAAAGTCCCACTTTAGTGAATCGAAAAAGAGTGATGTTTTATCCTGACAATGCGCGACCCCACACTGCAAAGATCACATCACAGAAGATCGAAGAGCTTGGTTGGGAAAAGAATTACTCATCCACCTTATTCTCCCGACCTTGCTCCTTCAGACTACTATTTGTTTCGTGGTTTATAGAATCATTTGGGGGACATAACATTCGCTAGCCAGGAGGAAGTCGAAACTGGCATTTCAGAGTGATTCGCTTTGAAACGAAAAGAGGTTTACATTGATGGGATTAAAAAGTTGTAAATAGATGAAAAGAAGTTATAGATAATCAGTAAAAGTACATTGATGATTAAATTTCAATTAAATATAACACTTGATCACATGTTTTCTTTATTCACAATTCGGACAGAACTTATGAGATGAGCTGATATATACGTATATATGTATTTATACCTATATATATTTTGAGTTAAACTGAGGAAGTCTACTATAGGGACATTGACCATGCTTCGTTAAGCTTACGGCGCGATGCAATGGACTTATGTAATGTTTCGAGTGGCACGGGCACTTCAAAAATGTTAGAGTGTCCCTGGAAGACCATGAGCGATCTGGAAGACCTACTATAATGATCACTCCTGAAAATGTGGAGAAATTATCAGCTTGTGCATGAGGATTGCTGAAGGACAATTGTTGACATTGCTGATGCTGTTGGTCTGTCGTATGCAACCGTGTAGGCAATGCTAACTACTTAATTGAACATGCGGCGTGTCTTTGCCAAGTTTTGCCCCGCCTGATAATCACTGAGCAGAAAGAATATCACATCCATGTCTATCAAGATCACCGCCAGTGTATCGCTGATGGCCTATCCTTTATGTCGAGGATCATCACCAGTGGGTACAGTTGGAACTACGAGACGAAGCACCAATTGTCACAATGGAAGAGACCTTCATCTCCACTATCGAAGAAAGCACAACACAGCCGCAGCTCAATCAAAAGCATAGTCATATCTTTCTTCGATATCTGCGGCAATGTAAATCGAGAATTCGTTCCCCAGGGTTAGACCATCAAACGAGAGTCATGCTGCCATGTTTTGAAGCGTTTCACGGAGGACATTCTTCGAAAGCGACCGGATGTGTGGAGAGCGAAGCATTCGACTCTTCATTATGACAATGCACTATGTCACCGAGCTCTCCTCTCTCGTGTTTCTCACTCAAAACAACATAGTATCGCTTCCGCACCCGCCCTATTCGCCATATTTGGCATCTGCAGATTTCCGTCTCTTCTCTAAGACCAAAATAGATGGAAGTACAGCTCAAAGGTCACCGTTTTAACACTCCTGTCGAGATCCAGATTGAATCGCAGGTGGTCCTCGAATCGCTTACGGAAAACGGCTTCCAGTCCGGATTCCGAAAGTGGCAGGAACGTTCCGACCGCTGTATTGCTGCGCAACGTGACTATTTTGAAAGTGATTATGCTGAAATTTAGGTTATTTTTGTTATTAGGCATAACTAGTCCAGGGACGTTTTGATAGCACCTTTATATGTATATATACCTGTATACAGACACACACTCACATATACACACACACACACACTCACATACACACACACTCACACCCACACACATATATATATATATTTATATATACATACATAAACCTGATTCAAACACACTATGGGGTTAACAACAACATATACAGCAAGATACAAAGAAAACCAGAGTGAAGGTATCTATACTTCAAATTTTGTACTATACGATGTAAGTTTTTTATATGATTTCCGTCACAAAGAAAACATATATCGGTTAATTCAATGTAAAATTGTTTCTAACCGATTTTTGTAGAAGAATATATCTATTTATTTCATCTCGCATACTCACGCTCAAACACGCAAACACAAACGCATAAATTTACATTTGTCAATAAATATTGTGACTACACCGCTATATTCGTTCAAGATTTGTACTACGAAATGAATAAACACTCGAAAGCGAATAAAACTCTTCGTGTTTGTATAGCTACATAAATTTCTGGAGTTAACAGTTAATGATTATTTCGACAGTTAGGATGCAGCAAAATGTAACCACATCTACAGAGGTTGGTGCTGCAAGCAAGTCACTAACGATCGCACAAGGTTTCCCTACACAAACAAATTCAAATATTGCTACGCTCACATTCATACACTGTCACACCCCCACATATATATACACACATACACACACTCACACACAAATAGATATATAGGAACGTATGACTTTATATATATGTTTATGCTTGTGTGTATTCTAAATTTTATTGCTGTTTAACATATCATTTTTCAACTTAATTAAAACGACTAACCACATTTACTGTATGGGCGAAATGCTTAGCGGTATTTCGTCTGTCTTTACATTCTGAGTTCAATTTCCACCGAGGTCGACTTTACCTTTCATCCTTTCGGGGTCGACAAATTTCTTACCAGTTGCGTACTGGGGTCGCTCTAATCGATTGGCCTCATACCCCAAAATGTCGGGCCTTGTGCTTAGAGTAGAAAAGAATATCTTGTAACACATTTAGCGTGAAGATTATTCGGGATTTTGACAAACACTGAAGAAGGTGTATTCAAATCATTGATTAGACCACTGATACCTGAAAAACTCGTTTGACAAAGTAATCGATAAGTAATATTTTATGCTTATAATGAATAAGTGAACTACAACGAATTTATGTAATTTTACTGGTCCAATTGCACTCGAAATAATACGTGTCTGAACATTCTATTTAAGATAAGCAATCTTCGATGTAGAGGAAATTGAAAGATCTAAGCTAGAAATAGCTGTATAAAGAATATGTTCTCTTTTCTCGAGAAAACTATAACATTGCGATGTCTCCATTTCTTACAAGTAACTGAATCGTATTTAAACTATGTATTACTTCCATCTTTTGTGTAACTCTCTAACTATGCTCAAATTCACAGAACAAAAAAAAATTCAAACTGACATTGATCAAAGTCAAATAATATAACCTACTTCGTGGGATAAACTATTACATTCACCACAAAAGATGAAAATATTTCTATGTTTTCTAAAGTATTGTGGAGATGAAACTTTTGATACCTCTGCAACAAACTAATTTGAATAAAACGACAGCTTACTGTCAGATTAATGCTCGAAATAAAATTTCTAAGCATGTTATTTTACATGAACAATCTTGCAAGTCAAATATAAATCGAAATATCCGTAAGTATATCCAAGCAACCAAGAAGTTGATTAACAATATTCTTCTTACTGCTCAAACAAACAAACGACAAAAACAAACCCTAGTTTGAAGTCACAAGACTCAGAGAGATGGAAGCAAATATATCACAATATCATCGATACAAATTTTATTGCTCGAACATATAATTTCAAAAGAGACTTAGTGATAAGGGATACAAGTTAAGCATACAAACATACAATGCCATCGAATTGATGCGAATGAAATTCCAAAGAAGCACCAATTCTCAAATTATTTCACACTAAAAAGCCACACTCCGTTCAAACATTTTGTTCTAGCTTCTGTGGAGGGATAATTGGGCTTGCCGTCCAAAACATATGTATGTGTGTGTGTGTGTGTGTGTGTGTGTGTGTGTATGTGTGTATGTGCGTGTGTGTGTGTGTGTGTGTGTGTGTGTGTGTGTGTGTGTGTGTGTGTGTTTGTATTTGTCTGTATCTGTGTCTGTACCATCACAATCGCTTGACAACCAATACTAGTGTGTTTATGTCCTCATAACTTAGTGGTTTGGCATAAGTGACTCATGAAATAAGTACTAGGCTTACAAAAATAATTCTTCGGGTCGATTTCTTCTTCGACTAAAACTCTTAAAACTCTTTCTGGTGGTGCTCTAGCATATCCACAGTCAAATGACTGAAACAAGCAAAAGTAAAATAAAATACTATACAAGTAACTTGAACTGACAGATAACAAGCCTCACACTAGCAAACATGGAACACTATTTGATGCAATTAATATTGTGCACGTGGTTTATAAGCATAAACGCAGAATTACATTTTGCACTTCCATAATACTTATAATTTTCTACTTTCAACAGAATGTGTGTCTTTGGATTCTGTTCTAAAAATTTCTAGAAGTTACACTACCACCACAGTGGACAATGGCTAGTTGCAGTCCGAAAGAACTAGGTCATATTAATATTCAACCCTAATGGAATTAGATGTTCTTTTTTTAAGGGCTAACTGCTATCTCTCTCGATACTCGCTGGTCAAAAGAGCAAAACAAAAATCATCTATATAATATTTGTAAGTATCCAATCACTATATTTGTTCAACATCTACTTATTTAATTGAGAGAATTTCGGTTTTTATTACATTTTAAAAATTTAGTTAGATGCATTAGTCATATTTGTTGATGCTATGCGTATTTTATATATTCAGTTAAATTAATTTTCATATATATCAATGGGGGTACGGTTTATATATATATCAGTGGGGGTATAAATGGGGCTACGATTCACTATGTATCACATGCATGGAGTTAGATTATATTCATAACATCCACTTAACTATCACAAATTAGTTAGAAACGAAATAACACACGAGCTAGAGTATAACAGGTAGCAATACATTAAGAATGATTAACAAAAATACCAAATAGATAATGCCTAATTATAAATAGGAGCTAAAACAACACATTTTGAACCTAAAATACCTACAATAAGCTTAAAAGATCACAAACTCAATTTTAACAGTAACCCTACGCACAGAAAGTTATAAAATTTAAAACTGTGGTTTAATACACAGAAAGTAATATATTGGTTTAATATATTAGACGCAGAAAGAGTAAACAGCACATCCAAAGTAATATAGATAGCTATTATTCATCAATTAACCCTATACTACAAAATAATACTCTCTTGTTGGCAAAAAATGAATTCTAACCTGACTATAAGCGAAATCAACATGATATTAGCAGCTGGGAAACCCATAATAAAAGTTGATAATAAATATTGGGTTAGGAAGGACACAAGTGATAGCTTTGACATTACAATGGTATCTACTGGTGCAGCACAGGTCACAGACATATTGGAAGTATATATATTACTTAATTTAGGTAACGAATTTCTATAATTCAGGGACTGTCTATATAGGTATGATGCACTTTTTTTTACACTAGATAACCTATCTAATAGGAGATTAGAAATACATAAGAAAAGATTTTATAATTTTTTCAAGAATATAGAGCTATCCATCACTATCGACAACGAACACAATTCTGTCAACTTCTAGGACGTTCACGTTAAGTTAGAAATAAGGATATATAAACCCTAGCATAAGACGAATACAATTTAAAATACATTAGCATAAATACTAATCAACTAAGAAGCATCACATATAGATTAGTTGATAATATATCAAAAAGGATTCCGGATCTCATGACAAATGAGGATATTTTTAAACAGAATGTGGACTATTAGAACTTAGCACTGTGTAAAGCAGGATATAAGGAAAAATGGACCAAAGTACTATGGACCAAAGGATAACTCTACTAAGAAGAACTATACTCATAAAATAAGATACAAACAACAATTAAAATACTATGAAAGGAAAAATAAACATGAGCATAACAAGATTACAGACGGAATTTTATATAGATTATATACGAATAACAAAAACAAAAAACAACACTAAGAAACGAATAGATGGCATAAATAATCCCAAAAGACATAACGAGTAAAGAAACAGTGACAAACTAATGGAATTTAAAGATAATAGAATAGAAAGAAGGCTAAAAACAAAACATCAAAATAATGAAAATTATGATTACTTAAATAAAAACCTTAATAGGATACGAAATGACAAACGGGTAGAAATCGAGGCCCGAAACGGTAATATTCTTAACACTTCTGTCAAATATCGCATCTCATGTATAAACTCAATCTTCATCTTCAACTCTGAAATCTCCACTTCTGAATTTTGCAAACCATCTCCTGCAAGTTCTTTCACTAAGTGTATGTTTCGAATCGCTTCGGCTGCAGAGTTACCTTTTTTGTACTCATAAATCATTATATGCCTTAAATGCTCTTTGGATACTTCGATGTTAGAAAGGGTTTTAATTAAAATAAATTTTAATTCTATTATTCTGTAAAATAATATTGAATTAGTTTAAATGTACACAAATGCATGAAACTAATTTTTAATTCCATTAGACATTCTAAAATACTATTAAATTTCATTTCAATTTTAAAGAAAGTATAATCGGACAGAACTTCTGCAATAACCTGATAAAAATAGATCCTTGATTCTTTCTGTGTTCACACACTCCATTTTCTTTATCTTGGTTAGGCGGATGAGATGGATGACCCTTTACTTTGACCCTCAGAAAGTACTGACGGAGACTAAATATTTGGTGCTAAAATCCAGAAAGTCTCCACTTACGATCAAGCACCTGGGGGCCTTCGACAATGAACTTTTGGACATTATGTAGGAAAGAAGTGCTTATCTACTAAGTTCAGAAAAAAATCTTACCAATGCACGTTTTAACACATAAAGAGAAGGCCGCTGTGAACCACACCCCTTTCCAGTGGCGCATTTAAACTTTTTCCAATGTAAACTTGTAGATTTAGAACTTCTGATAGGACCGTTCTATTCCCTGAGAAGACTAAAAATCTATGTAGAATAAGTAATGACACATATACACAGCTACTTAACAATAACATTACACAAACGTAGAATAGGATTAACCCCTCAAGCTTATGATAGCATTAAGCATGAAGTCAGGGATATAGCGATTAAACTAGGCATAGAAGATAGTGTAGAAACATTTGCAAAGGAAGAAGCCTTCATTAGAATCAATGGCTATAAACAAAATTTAGCCTCTAACCCCAAATACAAGCTGATAAATCCTGCGAAATCTGATGTCGGACAGGTGAGCAAACAGTTAGAAACGCTTCTGACCTAACGCTATGGAGTAACACTTACGAATTCATTACATGGTTTAAACCAACAGTGGAAGGAGTCGAGCTAGGTTTTCCGAATTTGATATAGTGGACTTTTACACGTCTATATCGAGGGAGCTCTTTTTAAGGAACTGGACTTCGCTAGAAACTACACTGAAGTCAGTGACGAGGACATCAACATTGTCATGCACGCCAGAGGAATACTACTCTTCAGCAAGGGGTTTGCCTGGGCCAGACGAGTTGACCTAAAAGGATCCTACGACGTGTCAGAGGTCGTCTTTGACAGTGCTGATTTATGTAATCTCGTTGGTTTCATCATCCTACAGTACGCAAAAAGAAATTCGTATAAACAAGTTTTGGTCTTTACAGGGATGTCTCTTTAGGAAGCCAAGCGAGAAGCTAACATACAATGATACAGCTTCCTGTCATCCAGCCGTATTTTTAAAGAACCTGGTGAAGAGCGTCGGCTGAAGAATCTCAAGGTTTTCTTCAGGCAAAGAGATTTTTGATATTGCTGCCCCGTACCACAACCTGGCCCTGGCTGTCAGTAATTTCGAAGTTAGAATTAGATACATCCCGACCTTTAACCCTCTAAGAGAAACCACCACCGGAAAGTGATGTGGTTCACACCGTTATTTTTTATGTGTTAAAACGTGAGTAGGTAAAATTCTTCTTAAATTAGTAGATAAGCACTACTCTTGTACGATTAGGTTCAACAAAATTTTCAATAGGAACACGCTGAGAAGTTCCATTGGTTGTGCACCCAGTGTAAAAAAGATTTTAGTTGCTACGCTGGCGGCTGAGAGAGAGGCAAGATCTTCATGTAGGGGTAAGACAGCATGCCCAGTGAACCGCCACTATAACACGGAGACAATCGCATACGAGGTAGAGCTAACAGCTACAGGACCAAATGGGCAATCAGTCTTGCGAAAGTGAGAGTAATTGAAGTCCCTTTCAAAACCTGCTATAACAACCGCAAGCCCCCTTTCAGCATCCAGGAGAGACGCAACACGAAAACACTGGCGAAGCATGTTTAGTCTTTGAAAGAAAGCACCACCGAGTACAGCATAAATTGAAAGATCCCAGAGAAATGTAAACCGTACTTCAACAACAGCAGGAATTGCAAGTTTTGCTTGGTTGAGAAAAGAGCGATTTTAAAGAGCATCCAGCAACCAGGAATTTACCTAGATAGCAGAAGTGAAAGTTTTAATTCTTGCCCATATAAAAGGAAGTACATCCTATCCACCTGCGTGCCCCATCATAGCTATATTTTCCAGTCTCCCAACTTCAACCCTCCACTAGTCCAGCAGAGTTTGACCAAAGTATACACTAACGCACCCACCGACAAACACGCACACCCCAACACCTGCCCAATAAACTGTTTTCCACTCCACCCCAATATAAACTCCCACATACATTGTATCCCTACACACCACATGCACACACAAAGGCCCCACGAACTTAAACAATACATGAAAGAAGACACTGACGAATTTTAACGATGTGTATGCCCACATATCCTGCAGGAGTTATACATATAGTACCACTACGCAAATTCCAATTCCACAAGAACACTAACCTTAAGGACGCACACATTTCCTACAATCAGTTCCAGATAACTCTTACCAAATTAGAACATAACAACCACAGTGGCGATGTTTTAGTACCAAGGGACATAACTCTTAATTAAATACTCTGCTCGATTCGTTTCGTCTTTTCTTTCTCAGCAACCGTCAACCGGGTGTATCTATTCACCTCCATCAATAGAGTGCTACCTGTGAGGAGCGTTCCAGATCGGCTACCTCTGATGAGCGCAGGGGTTACATAATCGGATAGTCGCTTAACACTCCGTTGAATCCTTAGCGGGAAAATGATAGGTAAGATCGGTCATAATAAATAAATAATATTGTACATTTCGGAGGATGTGTGCATATATATATATATATATATATATATATATATATATATATATATATATATGTATATAGATATATATATATATATATATATATATATATATATATATATATATACATATATATATATATATATATATATATATATATATATAGTGTAGTATATTGCCACTTAAGTGTGGCTGACCCCTAGGGGTGGATGTTACTGTTGCTTTTAGCCCCCCTGGGGCTAAAAGCAACAGTAACATCCACCCCTAGGGGTCAGCCACACTTAAGTGGCAATATACTACACTTTATCGTGCAGTTACTGTTAATACTTCATTTAGAGAATTAACATTGCTTATATATATATATATATATATATATATATATATATATATATATATATATATATATATATATATATAGAGAGAGAGAGAGAGAGAGAGAGAGAGAGAGAGAGTAAGAGAGAGAACGGCTGGAAACTCTCCCAACCGTATTCTTTCTATGTTCACATCCATCGAGATCGATTTTGCTTTTTATCCCTCCCAAGGAAATAAACTAATGTTTAACTCAATGTATGGGCTCGATCTAATTCTTCTGGGCGACTGACAGGCTTGTGCCTAATTTGGGAGCAATTCTTATAATTACATCGTATCGGCTTCGTAAGCTGTAATAGAAACGTGAACGCCTCTAAAACACATTTTATAGCAGCATCAAGCTTTTGCTTTAAGTTACGTCGCGGATATTAATTCTTTTGTCTCAGATCATTTCCCTTTTCCACCTCGAACCCGCTTTGAATTCTCTTCTAAACTATGTCTGATCTAATACAATATTCTGAACTTCCTTGTATGCGAAATAATCCTACCTTAGTGCTTTCATGCAAAGCATCCAAATACATCTACACATTTTACTGACAACTCGTTACAAATGTTTCTATTTCATTTTATTTCCTCTCTGATACTTCAAGGAAGCTAACTTATGGACTTACAATTTGTACATTAACTAATCAGGGTAGATAATCTATTGTACATCTGTGGTAGCTGTGACAGCAAAACATACGATATATAATACCCCTCTAATCGTGATTTTATTTTGTATCTTGGGAGCGTCATTATGAAAACATGCGTTCATTTTTTTTATCATTGTTTGTCCAGTTGCAAAACCGATTAACCAATTAATTAAGCTGATAAATCCCCAGTCAATCAAACAAGCTAATTGATTGCTTGATCGAAGGATTCATCAAGCAATCTATCAAATTGTAAAATAGTTAAGCAATTGTGAAATTAAAAATAAAGTAATGGGTGCGTTAATTATGGCCATAATGGCGCCTTCTCAAGATACAATCAAATCCGTTTCAGCACACAAGTTCTCGTCAAGATTCTTGCAAACCAAATACAAAATGAAATATTCTACTTGACATTTCCCTCAATATTCATCAATCTTGTGTTATTTTGATAATTTTTGAACGCGCTTTTCTTATAATTTTTTTTTGTATATTTGTTTTTCAAAATCTGTGTATCTAAACAACAAAGTATTTCTGGAAAACTCGATATCGTAATATGATGCTAGAGTTACTGCTTCGTTCTCAATTTTCATGAACTGTAAAATGTTGGGGACATTGGGATTCTTCTTCTCTATAGGCTACACAAAAATTGGTTTATAGGAGCATTTTATATTAACATTTTCAAGTAGCATAATAAAATGGTGTCATTTTGAAACACGACATGTTGAAATAGGAGAAGTGTAGATATTATTATCGGTTGTACATATACTAAAATATGAATTATGTAGAGAATATCATCTCCCCTGCGCAAGCGTGGCACACCAATTCGTAAAGCGTTTCATATTTTTTCACATAGGCACAGGCATGACTGTGTAGTAAGAAGTTTGCATAGCAACCACGTGTTTCCGGGTTCAGTTCCACTGCGTGGTAAATTTAGCAATGTGCATACCACTACAGCCTCGGACTAACTAAAACATTGTGGGTATTTGGGTTTAAAGCGACATATCCTGGCGGTAACCGTGTTTCCTTTCAAGTCGGTTTCATATGCCTACCCAATCTAACAATAAGTTGCGAGGTTTCATATGCCTACCCAAGCTAACAATACGTTGCAAGGTAAATTTTCGTGCTGAGTAAACCTGAGTTTCCTGTTCATGACTACATATGTTCCGTAGAATAGATAATAGTACTAACAGTGATTAGGAGAACGGAGATTTTTCACTTTCATAATTTTATTTAACCGTTATTTCTAGCATATTCAGCACTGAAGCGCCTGCACACTGTAGGATATGCAACCTAGCTTCATGGCCGATGCAGTTTCATCTGAGTCCGCACTTTCTGCTGCTTTGAAGCAAAACTGAATAAAGCAACAAAGTGAGTGAATAAAGTATTAAGTGTGAGGTAGGGGTACTACTATCATGAGAATTCCTGAGCTAGTGTTCATCTCTACTGCATGTAGTTTTCGCGTCACCTATGATTCGGTCTTAAATGGAAATGACTTGAATTGATAAACAGACATTCCAACAGTTAGATGTGATTGTTTTTTGGAGATGGGTTGTTTTACTGTTCCAGCCATATTAATTACTGGTACACATTGCAGTTCTCTTGAAGCCACATGACATCAGCTTATTGTGTAAAGCAGGAAAAAGTGATCCTTAATATTCGTGGAAATATTATAGAAATAAACAGAGAGGGAAGGAAGTAATGAAAACTGTGTAGGCTTGGATAGTTCATTAACATCAATCTTAGCATTGTTAATTTCGAGATATTTACATTAAACCCAGATACATTCCTCTCTTACTTAAAACTTGACGAGAAGCCATTATATATCATTGAATATTAAGATATGGTTATTCTGTTTGTCTACTGCATACACGTATGAATTATATAGTAGGAATTAACACCCTCCCTTTACAACTATTTACAGTTTGTATCACATGAAGTTTATGTTCTAATCGAAAAACCGGAGTTTCATGCATTTAAATGCATATATATGCGGAATATAGCTTCTAGTTTATCGAGATGGTTGAATATATACATAATATCGAACCACTAGCATTTTGCAAAGTCTTCTAATTGTGGGAAATTTAAAACTGTTTCTTTCTACTTTCTATATGTGTTTTATTATAGAATATTATAAAGTCACAAAGTGTTTGTTATTATATGTTTATTATATTTCAAATAAACTCATTTAAATCGACAGCAGATACTCCTTGAATAATGTTTTGCCGCGGGAACGTGTCAGGAATAAAGAATCATGATATTTCTAGCTCAAAGTTTTTTCATAATTAATGCTTACTTTTCGTAAAAAATTCTGGAAGCAGTTCATACAATTTAATCTCAACTCATAACCGAATTCTGTCAAAGGTAAATTCCATCGCAGTTATTTCAATAACATAAACGTTAACACAAGACTGAGACTGATTCAATTCATCAACTTGAAGAGATCAATTGTAGATACAAATATCGACAAATTATAAACGAATATATTGCTATTACAACTACGTAATTTATTGCAATTTCAGATAGTACATAATAAATTAAATCTGTACAAGATATTAAACGTAAGAACACAAATAGGTCATGGAGTTATTGATGGATGGTGAAGAGGCAAACGTAAATATAACTAAAGAAAAAGTCTTTCCTTTTTCGATCAATATGCTTAATTATTGGCTATACTCGCTCTCACTCATTCTCCATATATGCATGTATGTGCGTGTGTGTGTGAGTGTGTTGTGTATGTTTGTGTACGTATATATATATATATATATATATATATATATATATATATATATATATATATATATATATATATATATATATATATATATATACATATACATATACACATATATATGTATATATAATATACATATATACGTATGTACATATGTATTTATATATAAGCATACACACACACACACACACACACATATATATATATATATATATATATATATATATATACGTATATATGTGTGTGTGAATGTATGTATAATATAGATGCGTATATATACCTATGTACGTATGTGTATATGTATATATATATATATATATATATATATATATATATATATATATATATATATATATATATATATATATATATATATATATTATTATTATTATTATTATTATCATTACTACTAAAGCTGAAAATGTTAGCCTTTAGATCCTAAGCATGGCTAGCGAACACAGCTGTGTTACTTTTGTCGATGTGTCGGAAAAAGATCTGGGGATTTGCATAACGTCTATCAAAATTGGATACGCATAAATCAATATAACTTCTCTTTTCGATTACGCTACTTGAGAGCACTGCTATGTCTTTAGCTTCATTAGTGCCTGAGTTTATCAAAAACGCCTGCATTTACAGAGACGTAATTACTAAGTTTTAAAATCTGACATAAACTAACTTTGAGGCTTCGACTTTTACATTGACATAGGAAGGAATTAAATCCAGCTTCTCTCCGAGATGCATTCATGGTTACAATAATTCTAATTATCTACTTACTAATTGAGAGTGATCTGGCTTGTGCCACACAGTCTCTTACTTTCGAAGAAGGGTTGATCTATATCATTGGAAAAATTATCATATCTATAGTCAATCTTTCTACTCCTACTATGCATGTTGCTGCGTCATTCAGATGCGAAATGAGGTTTCAGAGCTTAGCCAGTTTGCATTCTTAACCGGAAACTTATCAATATTCCCATTGCCATGGAATATCAATTCCTTAATTAATTTTTGAGTGTTTGTGTTGAACTTGTGTAGAACTTGAGTGTTTCTGTAGAACTAGGCTAAGATATTTAACATTTTCATGATGAGACACATCGTTGTGTCTATATATTTGTAAATGTTGCCCATTACACTTACTTATACGTATTACACTGCGCAGGGGGATGTGCCAGATTCCATAGGTATATCCACACTTATCTACATCAGTATTATAATAGCTTGGATTTTGGGAGAAAATCTCATTAGCGGTAAGTTTGGAAATTGTTGATAAAATACTCCCGATAAGGAATACTGCTCCACTACCTTTGTAGTTATTGTTGTCGTATTGTTCGTTTTCACCGTGTTTATGCTGAAGATTTAAGTTAAGTTCTGTTATTTAGAAAGTTAACTGCATTACAGCTTTTCCCAGCATAATAGTCCTAAGTTCTTAACGAAATTTCTAAGCCCTTTCTTTACTGCCTTTGTTCTCCACTACATTTCCTGAAATGAACAGAATATTATCCAGGTATATATACATATATAAACCACGAATATTTCGGGGAACTGCCCTGTAAGTACCTTCGAGATGAGCAGCTTCTGTTGAGTATCTTGATCCATGATTATTTTAAAGTCATTAGGCTTATTTAATTTTTTTTATAGTCCACTATTTACTTTCGAATTCAATAAGAATTCTCATAGTCGCTGATATATTATATAACTGTCTCAATAATTATGAGTCATCTCTTACAGCAAAAATAATAGCTGTTGATGGAAATAAGCGTAATAGATGAGCAATATTTAAAATGTTTGTTTGCATCCATATAATAGTCTTATTCTTTAAGCTTTAAACTAATTAATTACTTCTAAAGTGTTCGACAATACGTTACGTTCAACACACATTTTCAGTACAAACGTAATACTCTCTATTGATATTTTACTTATATTTCCAACATTTGATTTGGTGATTGAAGGGATGGAGTAGGAATTAAAGTAAATAAAAGATTACACACAAAATCAGGATCATAGTCGTTCATGCTTATGCTTGTTGATTGGACATTCATTTCACCTATTTTGAAAGTAGGAGAATGAATAAATCGAGAATTATCCACACCAATCCCAGCATCAAGGAAACTGTTAGTATGAGATTACAAGAGAGAAATATCATTTTATTTACCCTCTCACGTGTGAAAGTTTTGTAGTCTCGTATAATTCCTATGATATTTTAAAGCTTTATAAAAGAAATTCCCTACTTCCTTTGGTAAGTAACATATTTTCTACTTGACATTACTTGAGATTATTTACTTAACTTGAATAAGAGATTATTAGCAAAACAAAAGGCGGGATTGTATGGGTTACTTTAATAACATTTTATCGAGCAGTTAATGAATGAAGAAAACCCCGAAGTTATTTCTCCACTGATGTGGAAAAGTAGCACAAAATGTTTCCCTCGAGGTATTAATTATAAAGAACAGTATTCAGGAAATCTTCGAAGATCTATTTTTTATATTATGACAATTTCATTCTTTCCTCTGGGAGGTAAAGAAACGTTCCAAAGCATATAAATTCCAACAATATTTATTTCGGTTTATTGTAACAGCTATGAAATGAAATACAAAATAATGAAAATCGTAAACTTCATGCGATACAAGCGTACACAATCTAAATTGCCCTAAGTAAGAACATGAGAAAAAGAAATGGATCGGAAGAAAAACGTTCTATTAAACTGCAAGATTGTCGAAATGAAATTTAAAATTTAAATACAAAAGTACAATTTTAGCATAGCATGTTCGCAAAATATTGTTTGTTTTGGTTTTCGCGCCTAATTTTGTGATGAATCTCAAAGACAATGCGCTTAAACAAAACACTTAAAATATTAAAAGAAAATTATGTTGATTTCACTAAACAGCAATTAAGAATGAAATATTTGTTCTCTTATATAAATGCTCCAATGCGGGTGCTCGCTCTCTCTCGCTCCCCTCTCTCGCTCCCCTCTCTCGCTCCCCTCTCTCGCTCCCCTCTCTCCCTCCCTCTCTCTCTTACTT
>NC_142942.1:38945318-38975318 GCF_046866305.1 Octopus bimaculoides
CGAATATAGACGCAACTTCAAAGAAGCCCTTCACCCCCCACACACATGGTCAATTAAGAAAACAAACAAAAGTGAGGACGTAACACACTCAGAGACAGAAATGAATTGTTGCTTTACGTTTCGAACTTAGCTCTTCTTCGAAAACAGGAAAACAAGTAAGTCCACAGGGGAAGAGGAAAAAAGGAAGAAAAAGGTGCCAAAAGTCCAGGTGAGGTTGCATTTCAGAAGTGATCGGAAGTAGAAGGAATGCAGGGTAAGTGTTTTCTCGAGCAGGGTAAGTGTTTTCTCGGTATGTGTGTCTGACAGTAACTGCGTGTGTGCGTGCGACGTAGCGTGTGTGCGTGTGGTGGTAACTATATGTTTGCCATGGTGGTATGTGTCGTCGTGTGGTATTAAATGTGTGTGTGTGTGTGTGTGTGTGTGTTTGTATTTGTGTGAGTAGTGTGTGTGTGTTTGTCTGGGTAAGGTGTAGGATCTGTGTGTGTATGTGTTAATGTCGCTCTCAGAGGTCAGCAGCTATAGTAACAGGAGTGAGAATGGGTGGGTGCGGTTGTGTGTGTGTGTCTGTTTGCATCTGTACATATGTGGAGGGGTCAATAGTGATACAGACGCAGTTTGAAGCAGTCTCAAAGGTGTGTGAAGGGTTGGGTGTGACTACGTGTGTGCGTGTGGGAATGTGTGTCTATCTATGTGTATGTGAGTGTGTGTGGAAGTGTATAGACGTGCTTGTAAATGTGTGCATGTGTATGCGTTGTGTGTATGTTGTTCGTGTGGAGGGGTGTGTGTGAGGGAGAGAGGGTGAGGTGAAAGTGTGTGTGGGTGCGATGGTCTAGCCAACGGTGTGGGTATTATGTGTGCGGGCATGCGTTTGTGTGTGTGTGTGTGTGCGTGTGTGTGTGGCTATGTGTGTGCGCGGTGGTGTGTGCATGTGTGCGCGTGTGTGGTGTGTGTACACGCGTGTGCATGTGAAGTGTGTGTACGTGTGTGTGTATAAGGTGTATGTATGTGTTAGCTCGTGGGTGTGTATGTGGTGTGTTGTATAGAAATATAAAATAAAAATTAATACAAGTAAATAATGAAAATTAAAACCTAGTAATAATAAGAAAATAAATGAAAAGGATTTTGTGAATAAATCAGTAACAGAAATAAAATAATACAAAAATTAGTAGCAAAAATAAGATCAGTAACAGAATACATAAAAAATAGAAATTATGAAAAAAAGTAAAATAAAATAAATACTGGAATAAAGAAATAAACGAATATAAAATATGTTTGAGAAACATGTTTTTTTCGAAGGGGTGTGGGGAAAAATCACCGAGAAGTTGGTGTGCCGAAAGGAGTTTGAGTACGTGCAGTGAAGATTTAAAGCTGTTCCAGGCGGAGTCTAGAGTTGACGGATCCATGGTGAAGGGCAATGCCAAAGACGGTGATGTCTTAGGTGGAGTTGTTGGCTAAGCGAAAATGACGGGCAACGCGGGTATTCTTACGTAGACGAACGTCTGTTATGTGTTCGGTGAACCGGTTGGTTAGCCGACGTCCGTTCTGACCAACGTAAAGTTTATTGCAAAGATTTCACCCGATACAATAAATGAGTCTTGAAGAAGTGCAGACGAAGGAGTTCCTTATATTGAGGGTACGCTGGTTAGATCTAGTGGGGAAAGTAGTGTTGATGATGAAAGGACAGGTGCTGGAACAGGGTCTGGAATAAGGGAAGGGTCCGGGTGAGGTTCGAATGGAGTGGGGTGGTAGCTACAGACCAGTAGGTCACATGGGTTACTGGTACGTTTGAAGGAAGGCAAGCGTGGGTTAGTGAAAATAGTGGTTACTGGGATCTAGATGGAGGCGACGGAAGGCCCTCAAGATATTCCAACGAATGGATGGAGAGATGAAAGAGGGGAAAGGGATCGGTTTGGGGAAGGGAGGAGTGGGTAGTGTGATCTATTGGACGAGTGCATTTCGGACAAGGATGGAGGGTATTCATGAAACATGAATAAGAGGGCCAGGTATTGGGACTGGGTATTGAAATCCTGGTCCCAGTTGCACAGGCGTCGGAGGCGGAGAAACTGGGGAAACTAGGAGAAAGCCCATTTGGTGTGTGAGGGATGAGAGCAGGAAACGTTAAAGCAGAGGTGCGTGTCTGAGGTTTAAAAGAAGGTGAAGTTAGTGAGGGACTGGATGTGGGGATCAAAGGATATATATATATATATATATATATATATATACACACGCACACACACACACGCACACACACACACACACACACACACACACATACGTATATGTATATATATATATATATATATATATATATATATATATATATATATATATAATTTTTTCAAAGTAAACTCTGTAATCGCTACCAATATAGCATAAGATTTCACCTCAAAAAATCTTTAATTAGATTCATTAAGGATAAACTTCGGTGTTGATTCTCATGTTTAGTATCACTGAAATCATGACGAAAACATTTTTTAAACAGACATCAATATTGGGGATTCTTTCTTTTCTTATTGTCTTCTTTCTTATTTTTTATTTTCCAGATGGCTGCGTGACTGATCAAAAGCGAGCTTAGATAGCAGCATGCAATGAAGTGTAGAATTCCATTGTTATGGTTCAGAGATGGTGGCGAGCTTGGAAAGGTCAGCATGCAACACTACTTCAATAAAAAGTTGTCATGCAAAGCTGATGACAAGGCCTTCTGTGAACGATGCAAGAAGGGATCGTCCAACGACATCCCGATCAGCGGAGAACGTGGCAAAAGTGAAGGAAATGTTTAATCGCAGCCTGGAAGAATCAACACGTCAAGCAGCTCGTAAATGTGGACGAAGAAGAGACACAGCACATACAGTGTTACATAAAGAATTGAATTTTCGTCCGTGGAAACCTCATGGAGAGCAGGATCTAAAACCGAAAGGCAGTGACTGCAGAATTGAATTTGGAATGGCCTCCAATATGTCGAGATCTCACGTCCTTGAGATTTTTACCTATGGGGTTATGCGAAAGTGGAGGGGCACAACACAAAACCTCGCACACTGCTGGACTTGGAAACACGGATTCAAGAGGTTCTCCGTGATATCAAGGATGATGTGCTTCAGAAGGTTGTTCATTCTATTCCTGGCCGTTTGAAGAAACTAGTTGACCCCACCAGTGCTTCCATTCAAATATGAAGATTTACTTTCATTTTCTTATGTAATAAAGAACATGTATAATTTGTTTCAATAAATTAGTAAAAGGAATATAGATTTTATTACCAATTTATAATGCCCACTTACATTCCACCTACCTTATATATACACACATACATACATACATACATGCATACACGCATAGAGATACATACGTACATATATATATAAATATATATATATATGTATGTATACACACATATATATATGTATATATATATATATATATATATATATATATATATATATATATATATATATATATATATATATATATATATATATTACATACATACATACAAGTATCTTCTACTATAGCCTCGGGCCGACGAAAGCCTTCAGAGTGGATTTGGTAGACGGAAACTGAAAGAAGCCAGTAATATATATGTGTATGTATATATATATATATATATATATATATATATATATATATATATATATATATATATATATATATATATATATATATATATATATATATATATATACATATATATATATATATATATATATATATATATATGTGTGTGTGTGTGTGTGTGTGTGTGTGTGTGTGTGTGTGTGTCTGTTTGTCTCCTACCCCCCAAAAAAATCGCTTGACAACCGATGATGGTGTGTTTAAGTACCCGTGACTTAGTGGTTCGGCAAAGGGGTCCGATAGAACAAGTACTATGCTTACAAAGAATAAGTCCTGGGGTCGATTTGCTCGACTAAAGGCGGTGCTCCAGTATGGCCGCAGTAAAATGACTGAAAGAGGTAAAAGAGAGTAAAGAGTATATATATGAAATATATATAAAACTAAAAAATTACGTACGTTTAGCGAGTTAAATTTAAGCCTCCATACTCACAGCGGGAATTCGAAGGTGTTGCCATGACAACTCCACTTAATTACTGAAATCTTATCTCTGCGATTTATGTGACATCGTAGGTGTGTGAAACAAGATTTCTTTGAAAACATACCGCAGTGTAATTTCGCTATTTTCTTATATGTTCTTGTTTTAGTTCGGCATGTCGAAGAACTGTGATATTGGTCATGTATGTAAATGTAAATTTTGTTTGTTTTCCTTTCTTGTATTAAATTCTTCTTCTTCTTTAAAAAGATTAAATAAATAAAGAAAATAAATAAATAGAAATAAAGAAAAAAAATATGCCTATTGGTTTCCTTCTTCGTTTTCAACGATACTGTTTGTTGTGATGGCAAATACGTTGCCATGGTAGCAAATACATTCGGCATCCGCTGGTGAAGACACGACTCGTTTCTTTGGCTAAGCATATATGATTTTAAATGTTCCTATAGTGTTAATCATTAAATTTTCGAAGCCTTGAATACAATAGTCGTCATCAGCATGCAAAATTACAGCTGTGTGGTGAATTTGAAAATAATCCATTTAGAAATGAAAAATGTTCAAGTGATCGGAAGATCAAAAGCTAAGCTGAAAGTACTTTAGATTACTTATGCGAAACCTCAACCTTATAAAATGTTTCACTGTACCAAACCTTCACCAAATATAATGCTTCAGAAACACACACAAACACACAAACACACAAACACAGATTTACACACATACCAATGAGTGACTAAACAAAGAACAGAGGAACATTTAGATGGATTAACATATATTACTATTTAAAACAGGTTAATTCGGTCAAGTGTATCTTGAAGTTTCTCTAAGGAGTCAACAAAATTTGAAGACGCATGGGATAGAATCAAACTGCCTTAAATAACAACAACAACAACTACAATGATGATAACAATAGTAATCGACGCACTTGTCACCAATAGTAACTGGAGCAAATGATGCGAGTATTAACTGGAGCACTTGGCAGTATCAACGCTCATCTACAAATAAGGCTCAAAATAATTGGTACGAATGTAAAGATAGAACACCTACAAAAATTACTAACGTAAGAATTCTTCGAAGCATCACCAATAAACAAGTGTCACCTTAGGCTGGTGGCCGTGGATGGCTGACACGTTCCATCATGCCTAGCAAAGTAAGACGTGAGTTTTCATCAAATAATAATAATAATGATAATAGTAATAATAATAATAATAATAATAATAATAATAATAATAATAATAATAATAATAATGATGATGATGATGATGATGATGATGATGATGATGATGATAATAATAATAATAATAATAATAATAATAATAATAATAATAATAATAATAAATAAATAAATAATGCCCTGATGCAGTACCAGACAGTGGCTCTCATGGCTTCTGTTCTTAACTGATTCGAAGTGTTATCATGAACATTGTTTTGCCTTGGTATAAAAGATGGGCTACAGCAAATATTCTGTTCAATGCCAAAGATTGCTTGTCAGTTGTTTGACCTTAACCAGTTGAGCATGTCCCTTGGTGGCTGACAATATGTGCATCTCTGATCATGAGCAGAAGTAGTGGGGGGAGCATCATAGCCATGTGTTGAGAGGAATTCTTTGGGGTTTGAATAATTCACCTTTGGAAACATGGGTGTTTTGCTCAACATCCTTAAACAAACCTTATTCAGGGACCTTTTGAGCGGGATGGGCTACTCGACCGGAAGAAAATTCTAACTGGGTCCCACCTGTGAGGTCATGCGCTGTTTATCTTGATATGAGATCACCCTGTCGCGCACATATGGTTGTGATGCTTGTGCCTGGTGTATCTTATCAGACAGGTTATCATGATGGGTATACTGGGCTTCGTATATTTTACCCCAGTGTCACTTTGATCACATGCACGACTCTCTCACTCAATAATGATAATAAAAATAACAATAATAATAATAACATATCTATGTGCATGTCTGTCTGTCCATCTGTTTGTCTGTCTGTCTGCCTGTATGTATGTATGTATGTATGTGTGTGAGTGAGTGTGTGTTTATAGGTTCGTTATAGCTTCGAAATTAAATAGATAAGAGCTTCATTAACGCATACTGGGAATAGAGATGATCACCTTCGACAGTTATTGCAACTTCATTTTGTGTCGCTTGACCAACCTTCAATAATAAAGCAAAATATATAAAGAACAAAATGTGTGTAAAATACCAGAGCAGCTGCTAGGAGTTAATAACTACATCGCTAGAATTGGGTATTTGCTGACATATTGCTGCATCAAGCGGTAGACTTCTATATTTGGACTGACGGAATACGGTGTAAGCTTTCCTCGATAAATATTCCAAATAGGAGCATGGTCAGTTGGGATATCACTCCGAGCTGCCAAAGCTCATATAATGTATTCAAGCGTTTATATTTCGAAGCCTAACTAAATGTATGTTAATGAAGCGTATCACCAATGACATCTGTATTCATGTTTATTTCTAACCCAGCTGTGTTCGTAATGTGTATATGTATCTATATTTGCATAATCCCTTAATAAAAAGAGGCCTCCATAGACATGTCTCTCAATTGGATTCATTAGCTTCAAACATGATTATACTCTCATAATAAATCGCTTGAATTGCCTCCAATATTTACGTTAAAAAAAATATGCCTACCTATCTCTCCCTTTCTCGCAATTTATCAATATATCTATCTAACTACATGTATATCTATGTATGTATGCGAGTGTGTGTGTATGTTTATGCGTGTGTAAGTATGTTTATGTACATAGTCATACCACACACGCACAGACACAGACACACACTGATATATACATGCTCGCACACACGCACACGCACACACATATACACAAAGACTAAGTTTTTAGAGTTTACGCGAATGGTCTAAGAAAGGGAGAAACAGAAGACGTTTGATAGACTCATGTTCTGGAGGCGCAACTAAGTAACAATATTGCAGTTTAGTTGCATTATAAAGTGCTTCTTGTCCATTTTGATGAAGTAGTGTACGCCTTTTCACCGGCATTTTAGTTTCATCTTTCGTGGAATGAACCGAGTCGGAACTTAGCATGTACTTCATTGCTTACATCGATAACCTGTCTCTACTAAAATTGATTGGTGCAGGCAATTGTGGAAATCTGAGAATAACAGAAATATGGGAAGCTATAACCAGCTAGACGAGGATCAGATTTCTTTTCAATGGTCTCTTCTACGAGATCTACGCTTTTATGATTGATTTGTTCCGCAACCTATGTGGGAGGCCTTTAGCAGTTTATACCATCAAAAGCATTCAGTAGTTTCGATCAACAGCTTGTTTCGGTTCTATCTTCAGCTACTGGATCGAAAAATGTACAGTAGCATCTGATCGATGGTTAGGGTGAATAGCCGCAACTGAGCAGTCAAATTGGTCGGGTGACTCACCCAGGCGAATAAAATTGTATAGCATGTACAAATCCTGTAAAGGTTGCCACTTCTTGACTCCTCTCTATGTAGGGATTTCTGAGAAAATACCACCATAACTGTAAACATCGAATGATGTCCTGAGTGATGCGTAAATCTGTGTCGGTAGCTACAGATAAGGTCAAAGTAATAGTTTTTGACAAACAAACACATCAAACTACTTTGTTCTGGTGCAAGGAACTATGAAGCAGGTCAATGGAAAGACGGATCGGTGAAACAGCATGGTGTCTGGTTTGCCCTGGACTTCCAGATGGGTAATACTTATGATGAAGTTACACGAAGAGCAACCAGTCTCATTTAAAAATGCGCCAGGAAGAAATTATTCCTGAAAAGTTGGACAGAGGTGACTAACGCTCACATTACCTGTTTAGTAATAGATCTTGTCCCAGTCCACGTTTGGCGGGACTAGAGCGTTTACTTTTCTCCTTCCAACCGAAAGGACCTGCTCCACTGGTTAAGTGACCCAACTATATGAAGTGCCCTCTGGAAATCAGGCTATGCTACTTACAGGACTTCCTGGTTGGTGAGACGGCGTTGTCTCGGTTTGCATGAAACAACTCACCGCAGCTCATCTACTGCAACCTCGGGTTAAGATATGTCCAAGATTAGGCGCCTGACATTTGTAATATCGCCATGTGCTCAGTGGCCTCCTCTACTAGCCTCACATTACCGTCTATAGAAGTTCTATAGTAGCAATATATAGAAATCTGGTGATGGGTAAGAGCGATGATATTCAAGTCGGTGACCACGATGAACTAGCTGGTTTCTTTCGGAGGACTTTCGAACCCAGTATTACTATAGATAACTTCCAGAAATTGCTGGCCTGGAAGTGCTAAAGAGAAGCACTGTCTGTTCGAGATAAACTCTACAGCGTCGAGAACGTTCTGCATGCACTCGTGCAGTATCCGAGTTTTTCTGACTTGCGGAGTTATGTTGAATGTCTGTTATAGTATGTAGGACAAATCTTACTATCGGCCAAATCCATCATGAGGTTCGCATCTATCTTTAACAAGGAAGGACAGGCTGTGTTCCTTTACCTAGCGGCTATGACGTAAAAGGTTGAGCAGTGGATGAAATTGGAAGGATTGAGGAAAGACACCTACATCTTTGGTCAAGCTCACCTTGATTTCTAAAGTGTCATTTGGAGATGAAATTGAGGGTGGAGAGGGAAGTGCTACCACCCAATTAATTTGTGAAGCGATGGGTGACTGTGGAAAATTTGTTAGAGAGGCGCCTGTAGATTGGAGAGCATGTGAGGGGGTTCTTACCTTCGGAAAGAAAGTTTTCTTTTCGAAATAGTGTTTAAAATATCAATATGGCAGAGTCTTCGCTAAACGGAGAAGATGGGATGGTGGGAGGTCGTTTTGAAGGCAAAGTTCTCTTTTGCAGCTCAACTTCCCAGGCTGCTCTAATAATCATTGAAAAAACTAGTAGCAGCAGAACCAACAGCAACAATACGAACAAAAACAAAAGCAACAACAGCATCAGAAAAAAAACAACAGCAAGAAGAGAAATTCACAATGTAACATGAAGATAGTGGCACTAACACCACAATAACCATTACAAAAACCAACCAAATCAACAATAAAAATAAACCAGCAATTTAAGAAAATATTTCTTCACACATAACACGTGCAAATTCAACTACTGCATTTAACACTTACCCCTAATAAAGCCAACACAGTCGCTGAAAATGATAAAAAATACAAAACGAGCTGTAAATATTTAACAGATGCAGAGCGTCAAACAAAAGAAAATATAAATCTTTCGATGGGAGATTTGAGAAATGTAAGAAACATATTAAAATAAAATGGATGAAGGTTAACTCTTAACACTCCGAAAGCCATACTGAGAAAAACAAAATCTTACAAAACAACAGGAATAAAATATCGTTGACTAGCAAACGCACTCGTCCGTTGGTCGGTTTAAATTGCTTTGGTAGTTTTTTTTAACCAAATTATTGAACTACTAAGAAGTTTTATGAGTAGCACGGTAATCTATGTTTCCGATTAACCCAGGAAAAGAAAACTAGATTGAAGGCTGGTTATTGTGGAGGTCGTTGCACATTAATGATCATAGAACATATAAATTTGCAAGCGATGTAATGTAGGGCTATTGAAGTGTGTGCATTCAAAAGCTGCCAACACAACGACAACTACTTGTTATTTATGGATGACCTCAAACTTTATGAATCCCAAGTCAGTTCCCTCGTTGATACGGTGTATACATTCAGTGCTGATATCAGAATGGTGTTCGGACTGAAAAAGTGTGGTGTGTTAGTCTTCATGGAGAGGCAAAATCAAATGTATGGACGGGCTAGCGATACCGTCGGGAGAAGTTATGAAGTAGGTAGAAGAGACGAGCTATAATTACTTGGTGTTAGTGGAAATGGATACATTGATGGAGAAAGAAATGACTGAAAAATGTAAGGTGGACTATTTGCGCAGACTGAAGCTGATCCTTAGGTCGAAATTATTATTATTATGATTTTAATTCTTCTTCTTCTTCTTCTTCTTCTTCTTCTTCTTCTTCTTCTTCTTCTTCTTCTTCTTCTTCTTCTTCTTCTTCATCATCATCTTCTTCTTCTTCTTCTTCTTCTTCTTCTTCTTCTTCTTCTTCTTCTTCTTCTTCTTCTTCTTCTTCTTCTTCTTCTTCTTATTATTATTATTATTATTATTATTATTATTATTATTATATTCATGTGCACACATCATATCAGACTGTTGAAAAAGAAAAACAAAACCTAACTCCGGGATACAACAGGTAACCCTAGATGCCAAGATCCATTCGAAGTATCCTAGCTGTCCTTAACAACACTAGTTTCTGGAGCTGTACTAAAGTGGGTTTGATGCCTATTTCCTTTATCTATCTCTTAAAATATTCAAGGATAGTTCCCAATGCACCCTAATGACTGGGTTACATTTTATCCGCACTTTCTAGTATTTGTAATTCAGTCGCTAGGTCCTGATACTTTGCAATTTTTTCTATACATTTCATATTGATCTTTTAATTATTTGCGACTGTAAAGTCAGTTATCTGGCAGTTTCTATTCTACTACTACTAAATCAAACCTTCTTGCTCGTATTACTCTGTCAGTCTGAGTGTTAAATTCCCACATCTTATATTTCTTACTTTATGGGACTTTACTAGGTTCCTGTTCATGCCGTTTTTCACTATGTTCAAATACAAGCTTTCTACATAAATTGCAGTGGATTACTTTCCCTAGATTGTCATGGCATTTCTTGTATTCTTTCACTTACTATATGAGTAACACTCTCCTCTTTTGATTTGCATAACCTACATTGAGAATCTACTTGGATTTTGCCTATCTTGACTTTTATCCAATTAGTCCTTAACGCTCGAGCTTGTGCAGTCACTAACAAACTTTCTGTATCCCTTTCCAGCTTTCCTTTCTGTAACCATAACCATATTTCACTATTACTTTTTTAGCATCTATGTTTGGGAATCTACCATGCAATGCCTTCTATTGTCCGTCATATAATTTCTGTTCTTTTTTCTGATATTCAACTTCGTTTGGTTTCTTTTTTGTATCCCTATGTCTTGCTGTGACTCGATCAGATTTTGATAAATTGTCTTCATTATAACCTACATGGGAGTCTATATCTCCCCTAGCTAACTCCACGCAGTCTTCTACTGATATTAACCCTCTTCTGTCTTCCTTTCTTTTTATGTATAATGTTGCTACACCTGCTCTTATGTGGAGTCCTCCATTCATAATGAATTCATATCATCATCATCATTATTATTATTATTATTATTATTATTATTATTATTATTATTATTATTATTATTATTATTATTATTATTATTATTATTATTGAATTCCTATTATTATTGTTGTTGTTGTTGTTACTATTATTATTATCATTATTAATATTATCATTATTATTTCACAGGCTTCTTACAGACACCTAGCTCATTCAGGTTCAGATTACCGAATGAAGAGTCACATGAAAAACCAAGTTGGTTACCAGAAGCTGGAATGCTATTGAGGAATGCATATCCCAAGGCGTTGTCAGAAGTGCAATCGGCATTTTCAGCGACACCAGATTCATTGGTAAGAAGAATTTCCGGGACCGTGTATTTGGACAGGAATTGTTTATTATTTTCCTCGTGAATATGTGATATTTCACTATGTCCCATACCAATTATTGCTTCATCCTTAAAACGTCTACTCACTGGAATTTTTTCCCTTAATAATGAATTTCCTTTCTTTTTTTTATCAGTTCTTTTGCCTTTTGCTTTTGTAAAGTTATCAACTACATATTTTTAGACAAAAGTTAAATGTATTGAACTCACTACATGCGTGCCCTTCCTCAACACTAAGTAAAAGAGGGTTAAGTAATTCCTACAACATCCAGGAAATTTCTCATATCCAGCACTCCAACTAACCAATACTGCTCACCTGAAGCAAATGACTACTCTTTATTTAATCTCTGAAGTTCACAAATAATTTGATGGTTTCTACTGCCTTGAAAAGTGCGCTTCCCTTTCATTTTGGCAATATAAGTAATTTAAATTTATATTAGCTTATTCCTTTGAATAAGTTAACAAAATTACATTTTCGTACTTTCAATTTTCTTGGCTTTCGGTTGATATGTTTAATAATGTTTTAGGCAGATAAAAAAAAAGCCAGTGCAAATGTTCAACTTCCTGTTTGATGATATATTCTGTAAATTGTAAGCAACTGCATAGTTCCAAGAGAGGGAGAGAGAGAAAAAGAGAATCAGAGTTGGTTAATTCGAAATGCATCATCACGAAACGTGCAGAAGTATATAAACCACGAAAGGGATATGTTAGAAACTTATTACTTCATCCTCCTTAAATGTATTTATATGATTGACTGTTGTGTGAGTGTTATAAAATACAACGGTTCTAGCTTTGTTTTCGTTCTCTTTTCGTCCGCTTAAATTACCTTCAGAGAAATATTTTTTTGCGTACATTTTATTCAAGTGATGCATGAATTCATTGCAGGATACCGTTCCATCGTGAATTGATCGATAGAACGTTGGTGCACATGTCAGCTATCATATTTTAACTATGCTAATTATGATGTATGAAGCTGCTACTTCTTCACTGTGGATTTTATTTTATGGTTTAAGAGCCGCATAGTTTCTAGATGAGATATATGAGATATAATTTTCAAATTAAATAATATCCTGCTACAAAAATTCTCTTAACCGATGAGAAAATTTTACACGCGATTAAACGTTGATTCTAGAACCCGTAAGGTAATATATGCTCTCTGAAATTTCACTTTTACAGTTTCTTCTGTACATGTTTTTGCTTTCTGCTTTAATAAATCATATAAACACACGAGAAATTCATAATCATACAATTACTTTCTATTTTGCAGTTAGATTTTTTTCTGAATATATCTACGTATGTATCCCTCTAACGGAAATTCTTGTGAATATTTGCCATTATAACCTCCATATCTAGCAATTCTCTTGCCTGTAATAGTACAATGCATTACCTTATCAAATGCATTATGACTTCTGACTAATTTCTCAAACCCTGTAACTTTTCTGGTTATATCCGTTCCACATTATATGATTATCCAAAAAAAATTGTTGCCTGTTGAGTTATGTAATCATGTTTTGATATTTGCGAAAACAGCCAAGGAAACAAATAGAATTGATATTTGCTTAATTCTACAGAGCTTCATCACGCATTTTGATATTCCTTGCCTGACACGGTCATATGTGAGACAATTTTACCCGCTTAACATGCTATCATTTCTCTTGTAGAAAAAAAAACGAAAAATCGTGCCGACTATTTAAGAATTTTTAAAAATAGTATTATATATACAATGTACCTCCCTTCTTTGTTTTTTTTCATGGTAACATAAATTTCTATATTGATGATATGTATTTCATTGCAGTTTCCTTATCATACATTTAGAGACACGTGATAAAGTTAAATTTCAGTAAACCATTATCTTTCGATTAGAATCAATTGTTATGTCATCCAATTAAAGTGAACTGTTTTACATATTCAGTTAAACATTTTTGTTGGTGCATTGCAGAATAAACTTCATAAACTTTTCTACTTTTTAAAGTCAAAACTAAATAACATTGGTTTATACGACCCTGGTCAGTAATATGTGGTAATTATATGACATACACAATTATGTAGTCTATTCTCCATTGTTAGATTCATAAAATAAGTTTTTGAAAAGGATGTTCATATACAACATCAATGAAATATAAAAGATATTGCAGTTAGCAAAAAATTTACAAAATATACGAGAATTAAATTCCACTTATGTAAAATACACATCATAAACTTGTTAAACATTGCATAAAGTTGAATGAACCATAAATCCAATTAAAATATAAATACATGCCGCAGAACAGTGTTTTAAAGAAGGCAAAAATTGTGTTCAATAGTATATAACATGTACTATTAAATAAAATAAGTAAGATATATTGTATAAAAACATGCGGCGATACAGTCATTAAGACATGAAAGTAACAAGTCAAAGAGCCAGATATTTCTTTATTAAATACTCTCTCAATTTTCGAAACTCATTGGCTTTTGGTATCATAATATTTTAACCGAGTAGAATGTAATTCAACAAAATCTTTTGGCTTTTAAAATATATGAATAAATTTGGGCAGAAGAAATTGGATTAGTTCAATTAATAACACGTTTGAAAGTTAATTGTTTCCGATTAACAATGTGACAACACATCGGATCATTGCATCAAATATCACAAAGATGTGAACATCTCAAAAAGGAAAATAGTTGCGTTATTGAATATGTGGTAACAGAAATTAAATAGACAACAAAATACTCGCATATATTCACACACGAAAAAATCTGATCTTAAATGAGAAAAACAAAACACAGAAAAGAAATAATAATAATTTGAAGAAGCAATCTACATTAGGATAATAAACTATGTTTAACTGTAGACAGCTTAGAAGAGTACGCAATATAGATAAAGTATTTATCAACAGAGTGAAATCTATTTATGATGTACTGCAGCGTAGCACATGCGGTAGAAAATTAAATTACGAATTAAACGTAGCTTTACTCTATTTTCAAATATGTCCCCGACCATCGAATTATATTTCCTTTTCCAAGTAATCTGCGCGCATGCTATTTTGATAAGCCATAATAATGGAAAAATATCATTGAGAGATAAACATTATTCATTTTATAGAAGAAACGCGAAAAACCTGAGATAACAGTATAGAGAAAAGAGTAAAAACCGGTAAACGAAAAACGAGAAACAAAACCACAAACACTAAAATCTAAAAAGTAAAAGGTAAAAAAGTAAAAAACTTATCTTCCTTAGACCTTAAATGATAAGGCTGGAAAGATATCAAGTTAGTCAGGAATAAGTGGAATTTTCATTTCTTCAATCTATATTTATAAATATGCTTGCAATCACTGAAACTTTCTGATCTAGAGTTCAGTAGAGAGTTACGCATCTTAGATCTGAATAGGAGCTGCGCTCTTTCAGCTAAACAAAACCTACATTTATTCAATCTATGCACATAAGGTATAGATTTCTCAATTAATTTCCATTTAATCACGTGTGGTGTTTTGTTATCTTTCAAAGACCATGCGTAACTAAAGAAATTAGTAGCTTTGCATTGGTCCATATGCCGGAAGTGGGTATGTAATTGGCATAGCGATTTTTAAATTCACTTTCACATATTTAAGTATAGGTCTTCTCATCAGTTATGTTATGATTTAGCGTTGAAGTAACTTCTGCCTCATATATGATAGATTTAATCTTATATCGTTGGTCAAATGGTTGGTATGCTGGGTCGCGACAGTTGCAACTGGATTTAGGCTCTTGGTATTGACCACGTGTAATGATACTCTTCAAATTGGGCAGGAGCTATATGATAATTTTACAGAATGCCTATTAAATATTTTCCTGTATCTTTGAGTTGCTGGAAAATGTTTGTGTAGGTGAGACAGGAATTTCTTACTTATGTTAGTTTTTATATTAAGGGAAAAGGGAGAGTCGAACCTAATAATTTTCCGTGGCCTACTTTTAGGCTTCTGATTCTTACTTTGATGAATACTAGAGGGGTTATGTACTACTTTAACTTTTATGCCATTAAATCTATTATTAATATTTTGATTATTATTAGAGAGATTATATATTAGTTTATCTTCGAAGCTACTATTGGCTAGGGCGTTGTTATAATAGAGGAAGCTTCTCGAAAATGTCTTTAAAAGAAGAGAGGTTAGGCACTATGTTGCTGTTACCAGGTTTTTAAATATCACAGGAAGATGACAAGGCTGTTTATGTATATATGCGAGTTTCTCATTAGGCTTATGGAAAGGTTTACCCGAAGAGGGGTTTGGATCTAGGAAAACATCTAAATGATCAACTGTAGAGCGATTAGTAGCTACTGTAATTTTAAGCTTGAATTGATTAAAGGTAGAAATAAGTTACTTTCTAAATAAATTCAAGGTGTGACCATCACACCCATGGGCAATACTCAAACCGTCGTCACGTTATAGGACATCGTCATGAGATGGGTATTTACACCTCAATATGTTTAATATAGATAAACCGACAAGATCACAGACGCCAGTACTATCATATGACCACATGATGCATCAAATAGTTCGTCACCATGCGAATGTTTTACCCATGCTAAACCTATGCTGAACAATAGTGTTGTCCTCGCATGCCTGCAGAATTGTTAATAAATACAATTTTGTAAACGTTTCGCGCAAGCAACATTATATGTCATAACATCTATAATTCATGTAATTCAGAAATTTACCATGTCTGCCGACCGATTATTGATTTGAATTGTTTGGCCTCACAAAATAAATTTCCTGTGCAATTACTTTTATACATGATTACCAACATTTGCGTATCTAAACAACAAATCGAGATCTTGCTTAAGTCAAAGTGAAGAAAATTTGCAAGTGAGCGACCTCTTCCTTAAAAATGATGACAGGAAATGCTGGAATACGGAGAAACAGTGGCTTCAATATTTTAAACTTTTTATTACACATCATTTTGTTATAAATAATTCAGAATTTCTCTTGCAATGCAACTTTTTTCTCCACCTTAAATTTTTTGAGCGTTTGTGCTAATGGATCGTTCTAGATAACTGAATTCTCGGTATTGCATTCACAGATTCGGGTACACCAAAGAGTATCATGCTACTTAAGGTTCTATCTTGAACAATTAAATGTTTACGACTACAGAAGAAAATAAAGGGCGGCGAGACCATCACAGAAAACCGACATATTCGTTGGAAGCACTGGGCTTAACGGTCCTTGAAGATCTGGTCGACTCACAAAATAGGGAAGGCAAGAGGGGAATATATGACTGACACTGATGTGTCAGACAGACATGAGGTTACCCAGTTCGGATGAGTAGCGGCCAGACTAATAGTGGTATGAAATACAGAGATTTGACCCTGCGCTGAAGTGTTTATCATTTGAGCTTATAAACATAACATTTATGCAAGAATTTAGAAAGTCTTCCGTATTCCAATTAAAATAATTAAACTAAAATATATCAGCAAAATTGAGAAGCCTTTCTAAAGCTCTTTGATGGTCTTTTCCTGAAGGGTAGCTAACATAACTATACGGAAGCAAACAAAACGAAAATTAAAGTTAGCGTTCAACGAAAAAGGTGAAAATGTATTTAGAACTGCTTTCGGAATTAAATCAGAAGTTAATAGAAGCCATTTGTTTGCAATGATACTCTTCTAACGAAATAATTTTGAAGATGCTTCGTTCAGATGATATTCCCTGGAGATAGTTCGCAGTAATGAAACACAAATGCACAAACAAAAAAAAAAAAACAATAACAAGTCATAGCGGTATTAATCGACGATAGAATATAATCTAAAACGAAAACGTTTTATTCTTAGATTTAGACTGGCGTAATAACTATGAATTCCTGTTGCAAACAACACAAATATCAATTGTTAATCATTTAACAAACTAATTTTCAAGTTGATATTTCTATGTTACATTTGAAAGAACGATAACGGAAAACTGTTTGAATTGTAAATATATCTGTAGAAATAGTCATAATAAGCATGATAAGTCTAATGTTATACAATTCAACCCATCACTTAAAATGTTAAACAAAGTAGCTAATTGTAAAGTAACATCAACTACATCACAACCTAACAGCAATCTCGACAGTTGACAATAATTGATGATGTGTTTAAAGCAAGTATTCTACGACAGAAATTCATGGGCAAGAGGAAAATGACATAATTACTCACAATTCCATCCTTACGTGCAAATTCTCCACCTTCTAAGTCTTGTTGTTATAGTTTAGTGGCAACATTTTAGCGTGCAACTATTTAATATTACGTTACAATTCAGGCCTTTTATCATTTCAAGATCGTTTAAACAAATTACCAATCGAGCACTGGGGTCAATATAATCTACATTCCCACTCCCTGCAATTGCTGACCTTGTGCCAAACTTTTAAACCAATATTACAAGGTGTGTTCATTAAAAATTTCTCATGTCCTACTTCCGGTTATTGCAGGAAATGAAACTTGTACAGGTATAATCATACATGTGTCTACATGTCATTTTTAAATTGCAGCTTTCCACTTGTATCCATTTAACATTTACGTTTGTTATGATGGAGGCAGTTGAATGCAGATCAGTAATTAGGTTCTTATACTTGAAAAGTCGTACACCAAAACAGACTTTCGACGAGGTGAAATAAGCTTATTTTGACAATGCACTATCATAAGACGGAGTCAAACACTGGCATTTCCTGTCCAAATGTGGTCGGATATCGATGGTAACTGCTCCTATTTCAGGACAAACATATTCCGCTATTGATGACGACACAGTCCATAAAATGAAAGCCGCAATTTTGGAGGATCACCGAATAACTATTCGCCGACCAGACCAAGAAGTTTAAATAAGTGTAGGGTCCATGGAAAAAAAAAATCATTCACGACCATTTGTACAAAGCGGAAGTTGTCTACATGATGGATTCCCCGGATGTTCAGAATATTTCATAAGCCGGAACGAGTCAATTGCTCCAAGGCTCTTTTGTCAATATGCCACGAAATCTAGGAGGACTTTGTCGGCAGACTTATCACACAGGATGAAACATGGGTCTATCACTATAATCCTGAAACCAAAGCCCAGTCGAAGCAATAGAAACTAAAGTCCAGTTGCATCAATAGAAGGAGCGTGTCCAACCCTCAGCAGGTATGGTGATTCTCAGAGTCTTTTGGGACCAGCACGGAATAGTGAGGATGGATTTTCTGGCAAAGGGCACTATATTTAATTTCTGCTTCTCTGCTGGAGATCTGTTAAAGGAAGGCTGCCTATCTTACTCCACAGAAAACCTCTAGATGTCAATGTTTCAGACTGGTCATTTCGTGGTCACAGATTAACCCCGGTCAGCATGGCCAACTTCCACGACCACAGAGGACAAAGCCGAAACTGTATACGTCATGATTCTCGAGGAGAACAGGATTTCATCTAAAATCATAGCTGAGACTGTGGATTTCTTGCGAAAGAGTTGGGCATGTTATACACAACATTCGGAACATGAGGAAGCTTCCAGCAAAATGGGTGCTAATATGCCAAAATTCAGATCAGTTTGTGACGACATAAATGGTGATCTTAGAGCGGTTTACTGAGGGAAATGCTGATTTTATGACTAATTTAGTCACCATGGATGAAACTTGGCTTGATCATCATGATACCTAGACGAAGCAGCAATAAAAAAATGGCATCACAGCGTTTCAACGCATTCTGAGATGTTTCGAACCTAGAGGTAAGCTGGAAAGATTCTGGTTTTAGTACTGTGGAACAAAATGGAATATTCCTTATAAAATACCTGCGAATACGTTGCACCACCAAACGCAGAATGCTATATACCTATATTGGACGAATTGCATGAAATTGAAGCAAAAACACCGTGTAAACCTGAGCCGAGTTGTCCTGTCTCTGCAGGACAATCCACCAGCACTGGCAGCACAGTATTTTCGACGGAAAATACGCAACTTTTGCTTCCAATTGGAAGACCACATACTTTACAATGCTGACTTAACCCACTCCAACTACCACATCTTTCCACAGCTGAGGAAACATCTCAAAGGAAGGAAATTTCACTCTGATTTGGAAGTGATCGCTGCTACAAAGCCCAGGGTGGAGGCCCAACATCCTGAGTTCTTTTTGACAAGGTTTAGAAACTGAATGAGAAGGGAATATGTTTAATTAAAATATAATTCACTGATCCTCCAGTATTTTCTGTTACCAAAGCGAGGAACGTTTCTGCACATACTCGTATGATATAATACAATCGCTAATTCATGAATATTATTGGTCACAAATTTAATTCTCAGCCCATTTGAACCTATTATATTCAATTGCATCTGTGCTATATAATCCCCAAGCTGACTATGACCGTAAAAAAAATGTCTTCATTCACTCACTTCTGATTAAAATTTGAACGTTCCTTATCGTGTATACACTCTGTAACCAAAACTCCAATAGAATACTGTTTCGAAGAGCTAAAAACGAAAATATTAGTTAATTGGTAGTCATTAACAATTACTTGACACATTCAATGTAGTTCCTCAACTATCAATTCGCTCTGCATGAGCACATACGAGGATGGAAAATGTCGGTGAAGAGCTCAGAAATTGATATTTAGCTTGATCTCCATAACTGGATTTCCCACCACACACTTTTAGAGATATGAGGAATACATCTTTTGTTTCAAAGTTTACCGCCCTTTTGATCTAAATTCTTTGCTTCACTTTTCTAAGCTGCAATTCTTTCTGCCACTTGCTGCGTAATTGCATTTCTTATCCTTCTGTTCTCCTTCTCCATTCTTCCACATAGTATCATATTTATGCATACAAAGACAATCCATACACTTAAAACCATTTCGATATACACACTAACACATACTATCTTCGGCCAAACTGCACCACATATTAGCATTCTGTTATACATTTATAGACTTTTTATCTTTTAATATCTTCGCTTTTTCACACATACACAGACACAAACAACGGCATGTATACATACAAATGCATATTCACTTTTTGCAAATAAACACGCATTCATGAGAACCATAAATCCATTTTAACATAAAGGATCCTCCACCCTTTGGCGCTTTACAAGCTTCACAGCACACACATACACACACACTGGCATGCAGGTAAACACATACCTACATACACCACCACACTCAAATTCACTCTTTTACACCTTAGTAGTCTTTGAAGAAGTTATTTGGTTGGAATATATAAATCGATTATTAATTTACTCCAATTTAAACTTTCATTCCTCCTTGTCCGCTACAGAATTTTTTACCTGCTAGCAAACAAAGACCCCACCCCCACCACACACACAAGAACACACACGTGCGTTCTTTCCGATTACACTGTGGAATATATATATATTTTTTTGTTTCAGTGTTTGGTCATTAAGTGGTATTTCATATTAGCTTCTATCTAGATATCGAACGAAAGAACTTCTATTCGCTTCAAACTTTGCTTTTGTGACCTCAACGTTTTGAAATTGACATATTTTCCATTGTGTTATTGACAAATTCAGCACAGAATTGCTGAGGCAGAAATATCATGATAGCAAATATCCTGTTCAGTACCAGAGATTTGCTTGTCAGATACTTGACCATATCCACTTGAGCTTGTTCCTTAGTGGCTGACATTATGTGCATCTCTGATCATGAGCAGATATAATGGTGGAGAATTATAGCGATGTGTAGAGGGGATTTCTTTGGGGTTTGAGTAAATGTAACAAAAGCAAAGTTTGAAGGAAATATTAGCTACTTTTTATACTTTCATGCCCTTTCTAAACTTTTGTCTTGGGTTTACTATATTCCCTGTCATTTTTCCCGCTCCTCGACTATTTCACAATGTCTCGAATATTTTACGCTGTTTTCGACTTTTTTTTTTATCAAAGAAACCGATTTCACATAATCTTTCCCTTACCTTCCACTTTGATTTGTAGCTGTATACCTGAAATTAAGTTTTCCAATTGCAATTATTATTTATGCATTTGAGCACTCTCATATAACACCTTTCTCTTTACTCTCGCCATATCGTGTGCAACGGCAATATATTCATATACAAGCCTTCACACAACTCACCTAACCACTCCAAATAACACCAGAAACCCGTCCAAAACGTACAGGTTTATAAGCACGCATTCACTAAAATAACACGTATGCACAACCTACTATACCACATGCTATGTCTGCTTCAAGACTGAGGCACTTTCTGATACAAGCATCTGAGCGTTTATGCCTTCCTGTCTTTTTAGCTCTCCCCACAGAATAGCATTCCCATCTAGTTTATCATTCTATGCCTTCCCTTTATATCTTCCCTCTTATTTTTTATATTCGTGACAGATCGCAATCCTAGACAATAACGTTAATTGCTAAATATAGTCCGTAAACTGAAATCCTACTCCCTTACTTTGAACCTAAGTTATTTACTCTTTTACACTTTTACTTGTTTCAGTCATTTGACTGTGGCCATGCTGGAGCACCGCCTTTTTTAGCCAAGCAAATCGACCCCAGGACTTATTCTTTATAAGCCTAGTACTTATTCTATCAGTCCCTTTTGCCGAACCGCTAAGTTACAGGGACGTAAACACACCAGCATCGGTTGTCAAGCGATGTTGTGGGGACAAGCACATACATACAAACATATACACAGACATGCATATATATGCATACATACGAAGGGCTTCTTTCACTTTCCGCCTACCAAATCCACTCACAAGTCTTTGGTCGACTCGAGGCTATAGTAGAAGACACTTCCCCGAGGTGCCACGCAGTGGGACTGAACCCGGAACCATGCGGTTCGTAAGCAGGTTATTTACCACACAGCTACTCCTACGCCTTAATGTAAATCTCTTACTCTTAATGTAAATCTTTAAACCATCAATAATTATTTACCACAAGTTCCTGCTGTAATTCTAAACTTTCAGCCTCTCATCCAGTGCGTAAATTCAATTTTCACACTAAATTAGACATAACACTTATTCTAGTCCTAACCCAACTCTTACCATACGCATGTTTACATGTCTACAGAGATATATTATTCACTACATATTAATGGATATTGCTACGAAATTATTCTAACTGTCTATTATTTCTTTTCTTACTTTTGTTTTAAGATCATAAAGATTAACATCCCTATTACACACATTTAAAAGGGAATTTGGAGAATATGTTGTGGATATTTTCATTCTTTAACATTATTGAAGTATTTTGGAAATTCGTATGGAGTCTTTATGTGAATACATGCTAATTTTCAAGTCAATCGATTACTGTCGTGTATAGAATGTACATAAAAAAGTGATATTGAATTATTCTATACTCGTATATTTAGATTCCTACTCGAAAATTATCTTGTCCAAACTAAGTGACAGTGGAAGATATCTGCCCAAAATAACTTCGCCATTAAGTTATTGGCACACGTGACAACAGTTTGATTTTATGGCATCTTAGAATTTCATCAGCAGGTATAACCATCCGATTCTAGTGAGCATCTTTTGATAACTCAAGAGTTATACAGCCTGTCAAACATTTCTGTTGTTTCATATCTTCTAGAATTCTACTCGGAACCTCCAATGCCATATTATTGAGCCAATCTATTTCATTTTGCTTGCATCTTTTAGAAAACACCCTTAATCATGAGTGTGTAAACTATAAAGACAGGTTGAATGCAAAATAATCTGAGCATCCTCTGTGTAACATTGTAGGTGCCGTACCAAATGAGGTTACTACTGCAAGCTATTATATTTTGATTAACGAATTAAGATATTCTTTTCCAGTCCTTCAGGAGATTCTAAGATTAGAAGCCTCAAATCTGTTGAGAGTTTCGATTAGACGTCAAGATGCAGTTCTCTGATTATGAATTGAAAACATGGCTTTGTTCTCCTTTATAAATGTAGTTAAGCAGTTGAAGTGACAAGATGATTCGAAAGTTACTTACAGTTTTGATACTGAATTGAGAATTTGCTAGAAAATTAAAGCTTACTTAATGATAATGACATGGACCACGGTATAATTTATCTTTTTAAGGTACACGAAATAAGATGAATAGGTTAGTATTTAATGAAATACCAGTACTAAAAGAAAGTTATTTTTCTTTGTTTTGCTTTATTTAAAAAGAACCCAACAAAATAGACAAAAGAGTAATTGCTTCACTTAAATATACTTTTATGAAATTTTAATTAAATTGCTCATGAGAATTTACCACATTACTTTCCATTCCTTAGAATACAGCAAGGAATAATTTTATTTCCCTCCTCTCTGTTACAGTCTTTACGTTACAGCCATTTATCCACAGTTTCATAATAAAATGCTAAACAAAAAACAAAATAAATAGCATCATTAATTGTTTTAAAATAACTGGTTATTATGAAGGTATGCTTAAATTTAAAAACACGAACACTGGAATTCTTAAGGCAAAACTCACTTTTATGTGTGTGTGTGTGTGTGCGTGTGTGTGCGTGTGTGTGTGTGTATGTGTGTGTGAGCGTGTGTGTGAGAGTGTGTGTGTGTGTGTGTGTGTGTGTGTGTGGGTGTGTGTGTGTGTGTTGGATAATATTTTATATTTTACTTGTTTTAGTCATTACATTATGGCCATGCTGAAATCAATACCAGCTTACCCAATGTGAAATCTATACAAGCTTCACTTCAGAATGAAACTTCCCCAATACTAAATAGGAAGTATACATAGTAGATATCATACCTCCATACCCACAGTAAACAAGGTAGAATAGAATAGTTAGTGGGCTGTTATGTAGATAGATGTATGTATGTGTGTGTAGGTGTATGTATATATGCACGTCTATGTAAGAATATGGATATGAAAATGTACAGACGGATATGTACATAGGTTAGGTACATAGGATAGGTACATAGACAAGCACACATACGCAAATGGAGACTGAAACACATGACCATATATACACACGTACACTTTACTTCACACAAAAACACATAGAGACACATGTCCACACATATGAAGATGCTCATCCATACATAAAAACACGTACACAGTTGCAAAACACCCCACACACAAACACACACACACACACACAAGGAGACAGAGGTGCATACATAAACAAACACACGCACATATACATACATAAGAAACACAAGCACGGACACGCAAAGGTAAATATGCAGAATACAAACATACAGATGCACACACATACAGACAAATATACATATGCACACATACACATATATGCATACACGTACATACATACATACATACATACATAGATGTATGCATGCATAGGCACACACACACACTGACCCACACGCACAAACAAACAAAAAAGAACGCAGTGTAAATAACGGACAGAGTCAAGACTATTGAAAAGGTTGTAAGACGCAACGATAATTTTAGGAATATAAAAATAACAAATAAGTTGAAATTTTACCGGCGAGTGTGTTAGATTATAAGGCACAAAAAGAAAATGACTCTCCCCAGACACAACAGTGTATATGACCGCGTGTGTATCGTTTCCCATCTTTGGACGGTTTCTATATTTCTGATGAAGAGCTCAGCTCGAAACGTGAAATTCTCTTACCTTTGTTTCCCTTCCTGAGCGTCCAATAACACTGTATTTATTCCATGTCCTCGCATTGTTTTTTTTCGTTATTGCTTGTTTATGTTTGGATTGAGTATATATATATATATATATATATATATATATATATATATATATATATATATATATATATATATGTATATATATATATATATATATATGTATATATATATATATATATATATATATATATATATATATATATATATATATATATATATATATATATATATATATATATATATATATATATATATATATATGTATATATATGTAAATATAAAAGTAAAAAGATAAAGAGAGCAATGGTAAGGTTTGAGAAATATTTTATGGATCCATAAAGTATTTCTCCAACCTTACCATTGCTCTCTTTATCTTTTTATTTTTATATATTTACATATACACACGCTAATACACGACTTATAATCCCCAATCCTGTTCATACAACGACTGGGGCAAACTAGTCGGTATACAGCACTTACTCGGTATTACCTGTATCCTCTTGGGTTTGGTTAAATCCAATACCCTCCTCAACCTTGTATATATATATATATATATATATATATATATATATATATACAAGAATAAGGGCAGAGAATCGTCAATTAATAATAGAATTAATAATTAACAATTTTGCCAAGTAGTTCAGTATGAAAAAAACCTTTATCGGTAAAACTATTTATCATTATAAATATACAGGGATTAGCAATTGAGTTGCTTCTCCAACATACTGAAAATTTAGAAATAGCAGTCAAAGAACTACTGATTCCAAACTACAAATTTTTCTCTAAAGTGGATGGCGATATTTATGGCACACATAGAACAAAAGACCGGAGGGAAAAGCGTAAACAAACCTTTTCCCTCCGGTTTTTTGTTCTATGTGTGCCATAAACATCGCCATCCACTTTAGAGAAAAATTGGTAGTTTGGAATCAGTAGTTCTTTGACTGCTATTTCTAAATTTTCAGTATGTTGGAGAAGCAACTCAATTGCTAATCCCTGTATATTTATAATGATAAATATATATATATATATATATATATATATATATATATATATATATATAAATTCAAATTACGATAAACGTAAATAAACAAACGAAGTTTGCTTTTTAGAAGCGTTGAGATGTCTTTTAGAAAGTTAAAGAAGTGATTTTAAATTCTCAATCGCAGAATAATGGTAATAATATAGCCTGAACAGGATAAATTACACGGATACTTACTACTGGAATGAAGCTACACTCCAAGTACTGTTTTTTCTTTCTTTTTTCAGCGCATCACACTCACTCTCACTTCCTACTATAACTCTCCGCTTATAGATATAATAATCGTTTCCTCTACTATTTCTGTCTCCGATGAAGGGATGCATTGGATTTTCCCTGAAACAGCTGTAGGACTCTATCCATAGAATATATTTCTAACTTTGCCATTGTTCTCTTTATCCTTTTCTCTCTCTCTCTCTCTCTCTCTCTCTATATATATATATATATATATATATATATATATATATACAGAGTGAGAGAGAGAGAGAGATATATATATATACAGAGTGAGAGAGAGAGAGAGAGAGAGAGAGAGAGAGAGAGAGAGAGAGAGAGAGAGAGAGAGAGAGAGATTGATAGATAGATAGCCGCACTGTAATCCTTCATTTGGCATATACGTGGTCTGATCAATAAATATACGGATTGTTATAACAGTAACGACGCTAATGCATGTAGAGTAAAGCTTCTTGGTACAGATTGACCTCGAACACTGCTGTGCTCACGCTCTAAGTTTTAAAGTACTAGTTCACTTCTTCTGTTTACAACAGTACTTGGAAGGAACGTGTGTAGCGTTTTCAGCTCGACACTGAAACCCGAGTGACTTTCTGGTCAGCCCAAATCGGTTTTGGCAAGAACTTGGCAGACACATAACACATACCAAAATCGCAGTGATAATGGACAGAACTGAACTGTAAATAATCTGCACATCCTCTGATAACTCACGGATAATGATTCGATGATTTCTTCCTATAGCTGCACGCACATCTGCGATATTTTTCGGCCATCTTAGAAATATTTAAACCACTCGTACACTTGTGTGTGACTCATACACTCCTCTCCATACACATTCTGCAACTTTGCGTAGGTCTCTGAGAGGTATCGACATGACAACTTTTACTATCAAGGTCAATGCAACGATCGCAAGTTATATACCTTCCTTTCAAGCACTACTGTAAAGAGGGGAAGTGAGATAGAACGTTAAACCTTAATGTAGATGCGCACCAGAGGACTAGTTCAACCTGTGCCAAACAGATTCACTCTGCGTTACAATAGCAACAGTCCGGATACTTTCTGATCAGATCTTGTATATTCGAATCTTATGCCTAATCATCATTTAGGAAATCCGTTTTTTCGATTTTTCTTTTGCCTGACATACATTTTGAATATACAGAAACAATTTCTTTTCAATCACATGAAAGATTTTATTATCTAATGTGTAACTTCCTTTCAGCGGTGCCTCGCGAATAAATGAAAGCAATTACGCATTTTGAACGACAACAACGGAGTAATGAAACAGTCGAAGCCATCTAAGGATTGGATACGCTGTAAGAACATGAATAGTTAGATATGACATTGTCACTGTAGAATTGGAGGAATAGACTACACTGGCTTCCTGGATTGCCTTATCAACAATTATAATAAAGATTTTCATGATATTCAAATTCCCATATAATTTAGATATTCTGAGATTTGAATTCGGGAATATTGATTCTGATATGTATATGTGTGTGTGTGTGTTTATGTCAGTGTGTGTGTATATGTGCTTTTGCGTGTGCATGCACGCTGTTTCATTATTTTCATGATGATATACGCTACACAGATTATGAACTGAATTTATGTAAAGCATGACAAAAGATGGCCGAAATTATTGTGTATTTAACATTTCTCGTGCACATCTGAGTTTGTGTGAGCGCGCTCGCGTGTGTGTCTATGTTTGTGTTTATCAGACTGCGGAAAACATGGAGGGATAAAATTGTTAACTGCAGTGTATATTTAGGGTTCTAGTTATTGGAATAAAAGTTAGCTGATGCCCTTGGAATTGAGTTTTCTGTTTTCTTGTCAGAATACCTACCAAGTAGATAACATACAGTCATTGAAACACAAAGAAACATCCGTTTACATATACATCATGTACAGTTAAGCTTATGTATGTGTGAATGTAGTAACTACTCAGTAAATACAATGACCATTTGAATATAAGGAAATATGAATATTAAAACGAAGCATGTTTGCTGTTGCTTCTTCTCGAGCATACAATTAATTCATCAAACATTACATTGAAAGTTATAAACAGCCTTGACAAGCTATTAACCATTGGCGAGAAAGACATTAAACTAGAAGTTCCATTACAAATTGGTACCATAATTCGAACTCTACTGACAATTTATATTATTCGAGCATAACTTACAGTCACTCGAGTGCCTAATGTCTATTCCAGAATTAATATTACAACAGTTTGTCATTGACATCTATTCCATAATGGACATTATCTTTCAAAGTTTAAGAAATTTAAAAGTTGAAATGTGTTTGCTCCACACAATACAAATAAATTAACGATGTAAATATAACAAATATAAAATGTAAAACAAAAGCGAATAATAGTTTCTATTCCAAGAGTGTTATTAGAAAAAAAATCCTGCAGTAATAATCTGTAGTGTTTGTCAATATGCCAACATTACGTAAACACAACAATGCTGTTACTCAGCACCACGGTGGTTTGTTCGTAGCAAAAACATAAATCTAATGTGAGCCTATCCACCGAGAGTGAAGTATACGCCACAAGCAGCGAACAACAGTGCAGGCGGTGCAGATGTGCGTATCGTTGGCTTGATGGCACTTGGCCAGGAAATTAAGCAAACCATCTGATTTTAGCATGAATATATGAAATGAAATTTGATAGTATTCCAATGCACTAACCCTTTAAATATTGCTAAATAAAGTTAAAGAGCTTGATACATGTGATGGTTGTCGTGATAATAATGATGATGATGATGATGATGAAAATGATGAGGATGTTGATGCTGCTGATGCTACTACTGCTGCTGATGATGATGATGATGATGGTGATGATAAACATCAACATCGTCATCATCATCGTCATCATTATTATCATCATCGACATCCTCCCCCTCTTCCAACCCATCATTATCATCAAAGTGAAATAATCACCAAAGTGAAATTGGTGTAGAAATGTATGCCTGTCAATGGTACAATAGGTAAAATAACTCCCCTAGGGATCTCTGATATTTACTTACATAAATTTAAATCCCGAGTCCGAGTTAAACAAACAATCTTTGATTACAAACATCTGGTGCCATTTTATATGGACTTTTGAAGTTGTGCGTTCAATTTAATCATCTGCATCTTTAAAAAAAATTCCGTGTATTTGTTTATATTATTAATTATTATATTAATTTAATATATCTGCAATTAAAGTATACACTGTCCCAATCACCAAATTCCAAGGTTAATCAAATTCTCCAAATAAATATAGATTAGATACATCGTTTTGAGCAATTCCATTCCTCCTAGTTTATGAACTTAATTATTGTCACTTTACTATATTTAACTCTTCTATAAAAATGCTTTTGATTGGAAGAAATATATATATATATATATATATATATATATATATATATATATATATATATATTTAGCAGAGCCCCATTCTTGATTGATATGTGTTCATTAAATACTTGGCAGCTATTCTATTAATACATGTATATGAGGCTAACTATAACTTGACTTGATTTCCCTTAGTGATGTGAATCATCTAATTTTAAAACTTCTGGCTCGGTTCATTAGAAATGTGCTTCTCTGTAACTATGAGTCATAATTCAGTGACGGTCCAAGTCAATAGC
>NC_142942.1:38980318-39002818 GCF_046866305.1 Octopus bimaculoides
TACTAAATTGCATAAAATTAGCGTTATAAATAATTATTAAACGGAAACGGTATCGTCGAGTATAAACTGTAATTAGGTTAATTTAATGATATACATTTATATACATATAGATACGTATATTAATGGGCATGTACATATGAGGAAGTGAGTATGCAAATATATATATATGTATATATATATATATATATATATATATATATATATATATATATATATATATATATATACATAGGATAGGTATATAGGTATATGTACGTAGGTATGTGTGAATGTACGTGTGTCTGTGCATATGTGTACACACACGTACATACTGATGTCTGCGTGTATGTATGTATGTATGTATGTATGTATTTATGTATGTGTGTATGTATGTATGTATTTAATCTTCATAAGTAAACTTAATTACACTGTATCCTTTCTGATGCAGTTTCAGTGTTTTCATTAATGATGGAGCTCAAAGGGACATACTACTAATCGTTAGATTAAATTAGTAAATATTTCAGAAAGCAATTTCGATAAACGGATTAATCACTCCTTAGAATACAGTGCAGGCGACATTCTTGAATAGTCAGTAAAAGGATAGCGAAAATTATGTATTCAAGCTTACGTATGTATACACACGAACATACACACACATACAGATAGGTCTCATTTAATGTACACGATTTTCTACAAATGTATTATTCAATATATCTATGCACATGCAATTTATATCACTTTACTTATAAGGTACTCAATGAATTACCGCTAATACGACAGATACATGTAACACGTAATATATATATATATATATATATATATATATATATATATATATATATATATATATATATATATATATATGTATATATATATATATATATATATATATATATATATATATATATATATATATATATATATATATATATATATATATATATATATATATATATATATATATTTATATATATATATATCCGCTGCTTACTCTGATGGCGGAGGCTCGATATAGTCAATGTTAATTTGTTTCCATTATTGGCTGCATATTTTGGTGAACTACAAATACCAATATTATGCTGGATCTCCGAGCCGACAGAAACAGCTGAAGAATTTAAATCACCTTACATTGTCTCTCCCATAATTTTCTCTGTGGCTTGTTTCTGTGTAAATTTGATAAATTAATATATAAAATCTCCATATATTTATACTTAAATATCCACTGTCTGAAAATCTTCCGTCTCTGCTTTCTTTCTGTTTGTATGTATACTTATATTATATATATGTGGCGTAGGAGTGGCTGTGTGGTAAGTAGCTTGCTTACGAACCACATGGTTCCTGGTTCAGTCCCACTGCGTGGCACCTTGGCCAAGTGTCTACTACTATAGCTTCGGGCCAACCAAAGCTTTGTGAGTGGATTTGGTAAACGGAAACTGAAAGAAGCCCGTCGTATATGTATACATATATATATATATATATATATATATATATATATATATATATATATATATATAATATTAGGGACAAAATCCAAAATTACAAGTAAAAACTCAATTAAAATCAATTTATAAAAAAATAAAATTAAATTGAGCTTTATAGATAAAATATATATAAATATATAGTTTTATGGAAAATAACCAAGTTTCAAGAACTCATCGATGAAAATCCACTATCACATATAGAAAAATTAACAATTAAAAGCACAAGAAATGAGTATAATATAAAGCAAAGTAAATATCATAAGATAAATATAATAAAATGATTACACGTGTTTCATAAAATTAGTACATATTTAACCGGTGTAATAGTTAAAGCTATACTATTTAAAGCTAAAAACGTTTATTTAATTATCATTAAAAATCAATTGTATAATAGAAAAATACAAGAATATTTATTTCTACAAACGTAAGAATAAAAATATGAATGAAAAAATTATGAATGAAAAAATTATGAATGAAAAAATTAGGAAAGAAAAAAATATTAAGAATAAAAGATTAAACTTTATATATATATACAAAGTTTTAATTAAAAAAAACCTTTAACGATATTATAAACAATAAAGACTAATTATTAATCAGATATTAGCAATCAAAAATAATCGAAAATATAACAACACTATTCAAATCGAAGTTCTAATATAATGTAGAAATGAAACTATAACTTATAAATAATTAAGTGTTAAATATGTTATCTATTAAAAATAATCTATAAAGAACCAAATGAATAATATAAAAAAACAAGAATATATATTATTTTCAAATAGTAGAAAATCTTTAGCAAAGTAAAAACAGTACTTATCCATATTTCTCCGTAATTCAAACTGAAACTAAGACGTTATCTAATAGCTATAGCGTTTTAAGCAAGAGGTCGCGCGAAAATACTACGTTAAAATAGAGAATAAAATACGAAAACATGAATGAAATAATAATACTTAAAAAAATGAATGAAAAATTTTAAATTTATATAACTAACAACATAAAAAGAACAAAAAACTATAGCTATCTTATAAAACATATTAATACAATTTAAATTCTAATATATAATAAATTAATAATAAGACTAAGAGTCGTAAATTAAATAATATAATATTATGAAATAAGCTAAAATACTACTATTAATTTAGTCTTATAAAAACGTAGTGTCATTGTAATATAAAACCTTAAACTTCCTAAAATATTAACCTACCAATAAAAATAAAACTACTATATATATATACATAAATATATATCTACACATACACACATGTACCTACCTAAACATACATTTAAATACAAATACACTCATACACACATATAAATAAATAAAGAATATTATATATAAAAATACACACTCCCACTCACCCTCCCATACTCTCAAATATACATATTATATAGATTCACATATACATACCTATATACATATATATAAAAATATAAAATATATACACTCATATGTATACTCTAGTTTATACACACAAAAAATATACATATGTATACTCAAATGCACATACATATATATACACAAAATACACACACACAAACAAACTCATATACATACATAAATATATATATATATAAAAGAATATATAAATATACCCTAATACTCACTTAGAAAAACATATAAACACATAAGATATACACACATATATACACAGAAAAAAAACATGTATATACATATACATATATATATATATATATATATATATATATATATATATATATATATATATATATATATATATATATATATATGTATATATATATATATACATAAATATATATACATACACTTATATATATATATATATATACTTACTAATTAATATAGACAAATTACACACACTCACATATATACTTATACCCATATATATATACATATATATACGCATTTACATAAGTACATACATAAATATACATATACATACATATACACAAAAATACTCTTAAAAATATATATAAAAATATATACACACAAATAAAAATTCACACAAATAAATAAATAAATATATAAATAAGGAATATTATAAAACAAAACTACACTCACACACACAATATATATAAATATACATCTATACTCACAAATACATATATTTATACATACATGTAAATACAAATATACACTCAACATACACGAACATATATAAACACAAACACATATATATATACTTAAACCTATATAAATACATACGTAAACATATATACATATACCTAAAAATATACATACTAATGCATATAGACTATAGCACGCACAATCATATATATACATATATTCATTCATATACACATACCCATATATAAAAAATGAATAAAAAATCATTAGCTAAAGTTTTTATATAAATAAAGTAGTTTATGTGTAAATTTTATTTTTCGTTCATCAAAAGAATTAAGTAAATTATTATCCTCTTTAAATTCATTATTACATAAATTACAAAAGTTATTACCTATATGATAGGATTTAGCTTTACAAACTATGTCCCATTTTAAAAAATAGTTAATATTTTTAGATTTAAGTTCTCAAATATATTTACTGAGGCCAGTAGAATTAATCAAATTTCTATTCTTAAATGAGTGCATATGTTGAGCTACTCTTAATTTAATTTTATTAGAAGTCGATCCTATATAAATCTTATTTAAATTATAACCATTATGTTTATTTTCATTCAATAATTTCACTATACATTTATACACTACATCTTTCAAATTACATTTATTATTGAAATTAGATTTAGTTTTATCTAAACATGTACAATTAATTATATCCTGGTCAACATTATTATTATTAAAATTAATATTAGAATAATTATTAAATTTAAATTTATAATACTTATTTAACTTAAATTTATTAAAAGAAGAGATAATAATAGCAACATTATTAGTAGTAGAATAACCTACACCAAAATTATTTTTAGAAAAAATATAATGTTATTTTTTATTATCTCTAATGAATAAATCAATAACTTTTAAAACTTCATTAATAGAGTTAGTTCTTATTATAGATATTATTGAATTTATTATTGGTATTATTAAATTTATTATTATCATTAAAAAAATTAAAATAATATTTAAAATTGTTTCCATTAAAATTAAGTTTATGTTTAGGTAATTTATTATCATAATACCAATTATTCTTATTATGCTCATTATTACCTAAGAAGACATTATCATGAGTATAAAAGTTATGTTTATTAAAAAGGTCTTTATTATTATTATTATAATTATTATTACTAAAATTATAAAAATATTTCGGATTATTAAAAAATTTTATATTATTTGTATAACCCGCTTCTTGAAGGGCTTTACTATAATAAGGTGCAGGTTTTTCAAAAATCTCTATATTAGAAGATAGTAAAGATATTCTCTTACCTATAGTAAATGTTAAGGATTTTTTAATTGAGGGTGGGTGATTGCTTTTAGCATGAATGTATTTAATATTTTCATTAGTCTTATGGTAAGGTTGGGTATTACCAGTAGATAAATTAAAATTAGCATCTAAATAATTAACGTTAAAATACTCATTATAAATAGTAATCTTTAAACCATTACTTTAAAAAAAAAACTATATATTCTCTTTTTATATAATTCTAGTTTTCTATTGGTGCAATTTTTAGTAAGTAATAAAAGGTCATGCCTATATAAACCGCCCTCAAATTTTAAGTTTTCAAGTTCAAGTTCAGATAATAAATATATACCTACAGTTACCTGTGCTGAATCAGGCGCCCCCATTGGTATATCGAAATAATCTCTAGTATATTTTCTAGTCCACAATTTATTATCATATTTAATCAATGATTTCCTAGCCATTTTAACTCCATTTACTTCATCGGAAGTCATACCTACTTTCTTCATAGCAAAAATTAGGGCCTTATTTAGTACAATTTCATTTATGGAAGAATAATTTTAATCGATTTAAATTACCTTTCTATTTGAAAATTAGTTATGAAACACGTGTAATCATTTTATTATATTTATCTTATGATATTTACTTTGCTTTATATTATACTCATTTATTGTGCTTTTAATTGTTAATTTTTCTATATGTGATAGTGGATTTTCACCGATGAGTTCTTGAAACTTGGTTATTTTCCCTAAAACTATATACTATATATATATATATATATATAAAGTGTAGTATATTGCCACTTAAGTGTGGCTGACCCCTAGGCGTGGATGTTACTGTTGCTTTTAGCCCCAGGAGGACATCTCCTCCAGCTGGCTTATCGACACACGACTGTGTCCTGTTTGCCAAGGGAAGTTATCCCTCTCACCTCGATCTGCAGCACGAACGTATCCGGATTTCAGGGTTATTTCCCTTCGTCGGCGTCCGACAGCTGATGACCTTGGTGAGAGAGACAAAAACCTGGCAAACTTATATCTTCTTTTCCAGTGAAATTCTTCACTGATATTGAAAAGGTGAAAACAAGCAATGTTAATTCTCTAAATGAAGTATTAACAGTAACTGCACGATAAAGTGTAGTATATTGCCACTTAAGTGTGGCTGACCCCTAGGGGTGGATGTTACTGTTGCTTTTAGCCCCAGGAGGACATCTCCTCCAGCTGGCTTATCGACACACGACTGTGTCCTGTTTGCCCTCCTGGGGCTAAAAGCAACAGTAACATCCACCCCTAGGGGTCAGCCACACTTAAGTGGCAATATACTACACTTTATCGTGCAGTTACTGTTAATACTTCATTTAGAGAATTAACATTGCTTATATATATATATATATATATATATATATATGTATGTGCGTGTGTATGTTTGTGTGTATTTGTTTGCCCCCTCCCCACATCGCTTGACAACCGATGCTGGTGTATTTAGGTCTCCATAACTTAGCGGTTCAGCAAAAGAGACCGATAGAATCAGTACTAGACTTACGAAGAATAAGTCGATTTGCACGACTAAAGCCACTGCTCCAGCATGGCCACAGTCAAATGACTGAAACAAGTAAAAGACTAAAAGAGTATACTCGTGTGTTTATATGTGTGTGTGCGTGTGCGTATTGCATATCAAACCCGATCTGTTGTGCTTAACTTGTTTATTCGCATAATTTTCCTGCTTGTCTGTTCTATCTATATTTATGTGTGTAGTACAAAGTCCTTTTCTTCTACTGCTTGTCATATTTAAAATGGCAAAGACCTTTTGATTATGATATTTCAAATTTATTTCCTGATGAATCTGTTTATACTTACCTTCCAATTCGCTGGTTACTTTTGTACCAGCATAATGATTTTATGGATGTTATTTGAATGTTGGCTGTAAAAGCATGTATAGAATTTAAGAATGGAATATTGAGATGTCAGTGAAGATTTTTGCGTTTTTATTCATCAAAGTATTTTGATATGAGCATTTTTATCCAATTTATCATTATGCAAGCGTATTCCTATTGCAGATATAGCATTGAAGCATAATATATTGAAGTTTGTGCAATAAATTTCTTGGATATTGAAAGTTTATTATTCAGACTCCTACATCTTTCAGAAAATATTGAAAATAATTCTTATTGAAGTCTTAATGCATAGTATGACATTCATCACTGAAAGCAAAATGAAAAGAAAATTGAAAACTGGAACAGAAAACACTGGCGGTGTTTGTGTAATAACAAAGTAAAAAGAAACAACGATATAAACCCACCAAAAGAACTAAAGTATAACCCAGCAAACTAAGTACAGTATACACCAAAAACAATTAAATTATTAAAAAAATGTGCGTCTACTTTCAAGAGGCGGGATACCGTAAACCTATTTTTTTTTCTGTCAGACTTGGAAAAAGAGTTTTGCGTGTATTTGCCTACAGAAATGTACACACACGCACACACACACACACACACACACACACACACACACACACACACACACACACACACACACACACATACGCACACATACACACACACACACACACACACACACACACACACACACACACACACACACACACACTAAGTACATATGCACACACATATTATCTTTTATTTTTACTTGTTTCAATCATGACACTGCGGCCACACTGGGGCAAGCCTAGAATGGGATTTAGTCGAAAGAATCTACCCCAGTAATACATTTTGCCATCTTGGTGCATATTCCCTGAATCATTTTTGTGCAATTTAAGTCGATGTGGTGAAAGGAACACCAGTTGTCAACAAGCGACAGACAACAAATACAGGTAAGGATTACCCACACACATGTCGGGCTAGTGTGTGTTCTTCGGTTGTGAGGCTCTTCTTTCCGGAGGTCGGAGTTGCAGTTCTGGGTGAATGAAAGACCGAGACCGACTGGGTGCCTGGCATCTAGAATGTCATCAGGCGCTCATAGCCCTCTACCAGTCGGGCAATGGGATCGTTGGATGTTTCGCTTTAGAAATTTATATAGGATTAGTGGGGGGGGGCAATTTTCTGCGAGTGCTCCACCCTTACTGCAGCCCCTATTTGTTCCATGTATTTTCCAAGATTTCTACTCACTGTTCCCAGGGCACCGACATTTATTGTTACTACTACCAAATTTTTCATCGACTTCGCAAGCTAACTTACCAGGCTAACCTGTTATATCTTTCAATTTTTCTTTCTTCCTTATCGCATACTTTGTTGTCAGATGGGCATGCTATATCTATGATCCAGCATCGTTTGCTTTCTTTCGCAATTAACACTTTGTCTGGTTTACTATTCTCTATCTCATGGTCGTACTGAATCATAAAATCCCATAGGACCTTTTCATTATCATTTTCCATAATGCGTACGGGTTTATGTTCGTAACACTCATTTGCTCTGTCAAGTCCATACTTGTTACAAAGTGTCTAATGGACAATCCTCTATACATATGTACATTTATGCATATTCATGTCTGCGGCGAGTGTGAATATTTTGCCTGTACGAGTGTGTATATATGTATATGAATATGTTTGTGTATGAGTATATTTATTTGTATACATGTCTAGTATACGTGTATGCATATATCTATGTGAAGATGAAGTTGCGTATACATATATACACGTGTGTGTGTATATTTTACAGATATATGCATATGCGTGTACATGTAAGTTCGTGTGTGTGTTTAAGCACATATATGTATATTCATATATGCGGTGAGTGTGGACATATGCCTGTACGAGCGTGCATATATGTATATGTTTACGTCTGTGTATGAGTATTTATATTTGTATAAAAGTGTAGGCATATATCTTTGTGAGGATGAAGTTGCGTATACATATATACGTATGTGTGTGTGTGTATATTTATACATATACTAGCAGTATAACCCAACCTTGTCCGGGTGTGACTTATTACGCCTTCTACGATAAGTCTTGCTAGGTGAAAATCAAATAAAAAAGAAAGCCTTACAACGGAAAACCCTTATGATGTAAATATATTCATAATTCAAAAGACGATGAAATTAATAGGGAAAGTCTGAAGGCGTAACATTATTAAGCGTACGTAAATTTCATCCGTCTAATGTGTACTTAGATGGGTGACCACTTGGGAAACCTAGGTGCTGTAAGCGTCCCATACTCATAGGTGCAGGAGTGGCTTTGTGGTGAGTAGCTCGTTTACCAACCACATGGTTCAAGGTTCAGTCCCACTGCGTGACACCTTGGCTATGTCTCTTCTACTATAAACTCGGGCCGACCAAAGCCTTCTGAGTGGATTTGGTAGACGGAAACTGAAAGAAGCCTGTCGTATATATGTATATGTATATATATGTTTGTGTATGTGTTTGTGTGTCTTTGTTTGTCCCTCCAACATCGCTTGACAACCGATGCTGGTGTGTTTACGTCTCCGTAACTTAGCGGTTCGGCAAAAGAGACCGATAGAATAAGTACTAAGCTTACAAAGAGTACGTCCTGGGGTCGATTTGCTCGACTAAAGGCGGTGCTTCAGCATGGCAGCAGTCAAATGACTGAAAGAAGTAAAAGAGTAAAACAGTAATATATATATATATATATATATATATATATATATATATATATATATATATATATATATATATATATATATATATATATATATATATATACATATATATATATATATATATATTTGTATGTTTCTAGCATATAGGAGTCCACTTTTGCTGGTCATTACTCTTATTTTTGTATGTAATATAATTTTAATCTTCGGATTTTTTTAATATGCTAGACCACTGGTTTTAATTGATTAATATCAATTTCTACCCTTATTAATATATATATATATATATATATATATATATATATATATATATATATATATATATATATATATATATATATATATATATATATATATATGTACATTTATACATATATATATTTATATATAAATGTATATATTTATATGTATGTATTTATATCGATATATATATATATACTCTTTTACTCTTTTACTGCGGCCATGCTGGAGCACCGCCTTTAGTCGAGCAACTCGACCCCAGGACTTATTCTTTGTAAGCCTAGTACTTATTTTATCGGTCTCTTTTTGCCGAACCGCCAAGTTACGGGGACGCAAACACACCAGTATCGGTCGTCAAGCGAAGCTGGGGGGACAAACACAGACACACAAACATATACACACACATATATATATATATACATATATACGACGGGCGTCTTTCAGTTTCCGTCTACCAAATCCACTCACAAGGCTTTGGTCGGCCCGAGGCTATAGTAGAAGACACTTGCCCAAGGTGCCACTCAGTGGGACTGAACCCAGAACCATGTGGCTGGTAAGCAAGCTACTTACCACACTTCCACTCATATATATAATATTCTCTTTGACAAGATAGGAGAGAGAAACAGATAGGATACGTGCCAGTTGCTAAGGAGATTAAACACTTCTATTACATTGAATGTGCCATATGTATTATTAAATATATGTTGAATGAATAGTGTATGATAAATAAAATCTAAAATTATAAGTATGAATATATATGTATATGTGTGGATATATATGTATAAGTGTATGTGCTTATATAAGTGTATCTATGTTCGTGTGAATATGTGTGTAGAAATATTCCGAAGTCGTCTGGCTGCCGTGGTTGAAGCTTATGGCTATTTTATTGAATACATTTACTCTTTAGTATTTCCAGAAAGTGTTTTGTAATTAGGTAAATATATCTATTAAAATTAGATGTTAGTGTTATTTTCACTTTTGCGTAATTTAGACGAAAGTATAACGCCCTATCCCAGTATATATATGTATATATATATATATATATATATATATATATATATATATATATATATATATATATATATATATATATATATATATATATATATATATAGAGAGAGAGAGAGAGAGAGAGAGAGAGATAGATAGGTAGATAGAAATGTATGCATACAGATATGTTTGTTATATATCTTTACGTGTGCCTTTCTATTTTACTCTCTCTCTCTCTCTCTCTCTCTCTCTCTCTCTCTCTCTTTAGTCATATAAGTTGATATATATTAGTTCGAGTGTGTCAATGTCAATATATGTTTGTACGTATGAGGGTATTTTTTTCATCATGTACGCGTGTGTGCATTATCATACTTATATTTTCGTGTATCTGCTTCCTTTCTGTGTTGTTATGCGTATACAAATTCCCGTTCAATCTGCTAGTAAGTATATTTGATATGTGGTCTGTCTCTGAATACAATTCTTGTAAATTGAAATATATTTTGCGGTCTTGTTAACGCTATATAGAAGTTTACTGTTGTTGAATACTTCTTGGTTTTACTCCACCGACCATTCCTCCATGATTTCTATGACATCTTTAAATCTCCTGCCGTTTTATTCCTCACTTACAGCTCTTTATAATTCCTCTGATTATAACTTTAATTATATCATTTGCTTATATTTTTATATACTTCCTATATTATTTATTTTAGCTTACCTAACGAATCTAATTTTGTCCAATTTCGGTTTTCCATTCATTGTATATATAGAGAGGAACTTTGTGTATATTAAGATTAGAATTGTTAGTTGTACCATGTTGGTCGGTTGATCTTAACCCAAACATGTACGCATAAATTCTTCCATGCTGAAACTAATACTACAACAACTAATTTTCGGGAAAACCGAATTCTATAAAAGTGATCATTTTAAATAAATATGTATTCTCGGTACATACCTCCTGATTTTATGGTTGTATATACTTCTCTTTCAATAATTTCAACCATCGAATTTTCTATACTTCCATTTACTCGGACACTACATCAACACTGGTGTGTAACTGCTTACTATGTGGACTAGTAACCGATTCCGTGAGCGGTGCATTATGTGACAGCCACGCAATTTTCTGAATCTACATCGTATACAGCTTATATATATATATATATATATATATATATATATATATATATATATATATATATATATATATATATATATATATATATATATATATATATATATATATACATAGATATATGCATATATTCATGCATTCATACACACATATAAAGACAAACATATCTAGCGGTCATGTTTGTGCAGCTAATAATAATATGGTACAATCGAAACTTTCCTTCACAGTTTACATCTTTAGGGGTAAATTTATCCCTTATTAGATAGCATCGTCATAGACATCTAGGAGAGATATGACGCACTTATCACAGGCCTTAGTCGAGGGTACTATTTCTGTCAATATTTCTGGCATTCATAGCTTGCGGAGACGTATCAATGCATAACATTCAAATGTTACAATTTTCTTCCCAATCTCAAACTAAATAGATCCGTCCAGTTACTAATGGTCATATGGAACATTTGCAAATTCAGAGTACTTGTTCAAGTGGTGTATGCTTGATCTCATGAGGTCATTGTCTTCACTGTTGAATATATAATACTACCAGCCATTATTAGTATCTTCGTAGTACTGACGCCCATGTAGTGGATTTTGTGAAATGTTTCTAATAACCCGAATATCGGTTCCAGCACTGCCACTGCGAAAACATTGCGTGATATAGTTTTATAGAATGGTGACTTTTTTTACTTCAAACCTTCTGAAGTCTCCTAATGTCATTCTGGTTCCAACATAGATAATATCCAGCGGCATTCCGAGGTAATTTTCATATTTACCATTGGTAATAGTGGAGATAGACAGACCATTGATATCCATATCAATTCTATGGCCGAAAATTTATTCTCGTTTGACAATTATTCTAACCAAACCCTATTCGTATGACTTATGAAAATGTTTTAACATGTTCAAACTACTTTTTGCTGTCATGAATAATATTCAGGAACAACTTCAAGTTCTCAACATTAAAGATGCGGGTAAAATTAATCTCTCTTTCATCTGCAGCTCCTAATATGCTTCCTTTGTATTTCTTCAACAACCTGACAAGTGGTTTGCTGCTAGCACAAAATGTTGATAAGCTCCAACAATGAAATATTCTTATTGATAGCTTAATTCTGTTAGGGGTATTAGTAGTAATTTCAGTATTTAACGATAGTTCTATAGACAATTTTGTTGTCAGCCTATCAATAATATGCCTTGCTGCTGTGAATTGTATATACAAGGGACATTTAATTAAAATGAAATAAGAATTTTAAAGCGTGTAGTATGTTTTGATTAACGCCGCTTGTAGGACATTAAGAATAAAGAAATTTTCAGTTATGTTATTACCATCCACCTAAGACATATTTTACCTAATATTTACTCTATATAACTGTGCGCAATTTTTCTCCTAAGTCGAGGCAGAAAATTCATTTGTAATGAAAACTAAGTATTCGGTTTGTCCACTCACAATAATCTGAATCTTGAAAATTCTTTTGTAAACATATTGTGTATAATATGAGAACGTATAGCCACGTGAAAAGCTGTAGTGTGTCAGGCTAAACGGATGTGAACGTGTTCAGTTGCGGTTAATCGGATTGCAAAAGCTATTAATATGGAATCTCAGATAATTGTAGATTGAAACAGTTACCTTGCAAAGCATTCACACTAGATTGAAATTTTCAGCAGTGTCTTTCAGTTCACGAAGAAAATGCCAAAGCAGGGTAACTGCATTTTAATCCGTCTGGCGATATTATAAACAACAATCTTAACATCCACAAGTAGAAGATTTTAAGCCGCACTCACATGACAAGTTAAAGATAGAAAACGACAGAAAACATGATTTGTTTTTATAAATACCTCACAAATGTTTGATTAACTTCTCTAATCCCTATTACCAAGTATGGGTTTCATCATTTCAAGTTACCTATTAATGGGGTAACCTTTTCGAAGATTAAGTATATTATGTTTGTTGATTCCTCATTAACTGACACATATATGTAGAACGTTCTGAGTACAGAAGCCAACATTTTTCAATGTTTCACCTATCATAATAACAGAAAACTACAGAAGATAAAAGTTTTCAATGTTTGGATATAGTAATTCATTGAGATATATGCGTCTATAATAACATCGTTGTAAGATGATTTTATTTTTTAAACGTTTATGGTTGGCGTGACAACAAAATATTTCAAATTCAGTCCGCTTCGGAGAAGATTTGTCTTCCTACCTCCAAACTGTTTTATCAGAGGCGCTCTTACAAAAATACATATTGCGCTGCTGGCCAGTGAAAAGTTTTAACTCATTAATTTTATGAATCAGCATGTCGGATTGTATTGTTGTAAACATAATTTCAATCCTAGCCTAAAGCTATAAGCCTCTGTTGATAGAATTTTATGTAAATGCTACGAATAAAATACAAGAATATCATTCACCATGTGTTATCAATCGACATTTTCTTGAGGGTATGAATTTTAACATACATTTTTTTTCTTAATTCCCTTTTGTGTTATTACGTATAATTAAATATCAGTATTTTTTTCTTGTTATTTAATGTGTGTAATGCTCGATATTTTATCACAGTGTGTGTACATTTAATACAATTTGCATCCATGATACAATTCCAATTATTAGAGATTAAGTATATACACACCTGCCAGGGAGAACATTGGACATAAGTCCTTAGTAATTGGAGGTAATGACACAGTTTCAGTCCCTATATCAATTCGTTCTTGGGGACAAATAATGGTTGTATTGCTAAAATCTCATTCTGCCGCCATTTAGCTGCAGTTGCAAACGCAGTGTTTGGGATCGTAGGTAATTTCCTTTTATGATTGATTCGGAATGTTCAATACCGTATGAGTGAAAATTAATGGGGAGGACCTGTTAAAATGATCGAGTATATTTGTGAAATAGATGACTGTGTATATCTATGTATATGAGTATGCATGTATATGTAGAACGTTAGACGGTATACTTCAGATTAGAATGCAATCATCAGTGAGAAACAAAAAAACAATAATAAAGAGAAATAAATAAATGGAAAGAAATATAGTTGACACCTAAGACATTTACAATATGCTTTATTATATGCTTGAAAGGCGGCAAACTCCCAGAATCGATAACATTACTTCCGTCTTTATGTTCTGAGATCAAATTTCTGCCGAGGTGGACATGGCCGTTCATCATTTCGGGACCGATAAAATGAGTACCAGTGGAGCACTGGCGTTGATGTAAACGATCTAAGCCATTTTCAAAGATTGCTGGTCTTATGTCCAAATTTGAAACCAATGCACATCATTCACTGCCTGGAAAATATAAGAGTCAATCTCAACGTCACTATTATTATACATATAATATAAATATAATAAAATATTGAGTTTTGTAAATGGTAAAAAAAAAACTTTAAAATTTGTATATTTATCGCTTCCTAACATCGCACAAACGGAATAAACTCCTGTCAAGTTAAATATAGTACTCAGTTTATAGACTGTTATAGACTGTGACATCACATTAAAGTAAGTTGTAGTGAAAGAGTACACAAATACACAGATACATGTACGCGCACACACACACACACACACACATGTATGTATATCTATATATAAGCATGCTCACACACACATGTACATATACATACAAACACACATATATACATATATATGTCTACGCATACACGCACATACACACACATATATACCCATGCACGCATCACTACGCTCATATATACATCTATACACGCACACACACACATACGCGGATGTACAGAATCCAGTTTATACGCACATGCAGATACATAAGCGGAAAATTTATAAACAAATAAAAACACATACGCAATAAATGCATATATCATTATGTTCATATAAACACCTCTATACGCGCATACGCATACATACGCAGATATACAAAACTTAGTCTGTACGCACATGCACATACATTCGGGGATAGACGTATATATAAATAAAAACATATACGCAAAAAGCATAAACCGTCAAACATTAACATTCACCGCAAAACTTGAATATACAAATGAGTTATATATGTATATACACAAATACACCCTCCTGTCTGTCTAACACATGTACACCTGCAGATATATAAACTTATATGCATACATATATGCATGAAGGAAGGAGACAACTACAACTGGTTAGAGTCTTGCACTCGTATATATACAATCATTCGTACACATGCATATATGCACGCACATTTACATTAAGTATATACTATACGCGCATAAGTCACACAGTTATAAAGGGAGAAATATAATATACAGAAAAAATATATTAAGTAATACAATATATATAAATATATAAGAGATGTTACGACATATGAAAGGCTTGTACGTGGACGTAATATAAAAAGCAGGGTCTATCTGTGATAGCGCAAGAGAACAAAAGATCAGATTGTCAGTAGTTTCTACTGTCTTACGGCCGTTTCTGAGAAGAAGCAACGAAATCCTATGTTTCATCTCCATCTTCTCACTGTTATGCAGGGATGGACAGATAAAGTTTGAATGATGAATGTGCCTCCAGGAATCTTCAGACGGTCTAAGTGGTTCTCTTTCCTATACCTGAATAATTTTAATAAGTTGTGCTTCACTAACATCCTCATGTTAGCACTTACTCTTTTTTGTCCTTTTAAAAAGAGAAACACACTGTACCTATAGCTAACTGTTTCTGATATGTATTAACCCTCACAACTACTTATACCAGCTGAAGAAGACTAGAGGAACATTCATCCTCCAAACTTTATCTGCCTATCTCTGCCGAACACTGAGATGGAGATGGCATGGAGGATTTCATTTCCTCTTGGAAGAAACGGCCGTTAAGAGCTAGAACCTTGTGAGAATCTGATCTTTTGCTCTTTTGTTCTTTTCTGTAATGTTAGTACATATGCATGTAACATAGAGTTATTACATGTGTATGTATTCTTGTAATAATGTTTTGTACATAATTATAGGGTTAATGTTTTTTTGTATTTTTTCCACACATATTTTTCTGTTTTCTCCCCTCCACCCTGTTTTTTCCTGTACGGCTATAGGCACATACACAGAACCTTATATGTGCGCGTTTGTGCGTGTGCGCGTTTATGCGTGTGCGCGTGTGTATATATGTATGGCTCTTGTGTCTGTGTGTGCCCTTCACCCTTTGACAACTACTGCTTGTTTTCTTACGTCCTCGAAAATTATGGGTTCGTTCATAAAAAAGAACACCGATAGAATAAGTACTAGGCTTAAAATAGTTTTTCCTGACATCGATTTCTTCCACTAAAACCTCTCAAGACTGTGCCTCATCATAGCTGCAGTGAAATGACTAAAGGAAGGAAAATGTACAAATCTCTGTTTGTTGTTAATGGAATTGTGTAGGTTGAAGCTGTACGGAAATCCATTGACTGAATTGTACCAGCAGCTAAACAAAAAATCGTTCCACGCGAAAAGCCTGCATTACTGTCGAAAACAGACTTACAACTATCTCATGAAGGTGCCGTTGCTTGTGGGTCACATTATTTGTTTTATCCAACACGTGTAATCTGATCTTCAAACGAAGGATATTCGGTAACCCACAGAAAGACATATGCATATGTATAATATATATAATTCATATATAACATTGTATAGATTAGTAGGTAAGAAAATTCATATATAACAACTTGAAGGTAGAATTGGAAGAGTGGTTTAACGGTGCATACATGATGAAGTTAGTCTTTATGCTTGAGCTATTAACTAATGCTTATATTTACAAAGATTACTAATTTAACGACTCATGTGTTGATGAGTTGCAAAAAACATAACATTTACTATTGGTGAATCAATATTTCCTTGCGTTCGATATTGACTGCCGCAATATCTGATAGCAAATAAATGTATACTTTCCTACCATGCCGGATATCTCGAGCACAAAGTAATCAAGATAAAATCGGACACGGTACGCTACATGTAAGCGCTAGGCGTGGCTTTGAAGTAAGAGACTTGGTTCCAAACCACACTGTCCTGGCTTCAATCCTACTGCCTGGCATCTTGGACAAGTGTCTTGTACAAAGCCTTGTGAGTAGATTTTTTAGACGGAAAATAAAATAAGTCCGTCGTATACACTTGTGTCTATATGCGTGTATATAATATATATATGTATGTATGTGTGTTTGTGTGTGTGTGCGTATGTTCCTCATTGATTCGAAAACTGTGTTTCAGGTTTTGACGTATGAGATATTAAAAAACCCAGTAATATTTCAGTTGCCAAATAAAGTTTGATTTTTGTGCAACACTTTTTTTTACTACAAAACTTATCTTGAAAACGAAATCGGGTCGCACAATTTTGAGGTCCTTAGTTAATGAGGGCACCTCTGTCTGAACAATCTTCAAATACATTGAGTTTTACCAGAGACTGAAACTTCGCAGATATTCCTTTATTAGTATTTGGTAGATAATCTTTTAATGTGTAAGTGTTTGTCTGTGTTTTGTTTAGCCGAGATTTGCCTGTGATGTTGCAGACCCAATGCATAATGTTTTTTTTTTCATTCTGAAATATTGTAAATCCGTGTCCAATTGGGCAATAACTGCTAATCTATATAGAAACTTTCTGGCGATATTGGAGAAAAAATTCCCAGCTTCACATAAATAAAGTATACTTTTCTCCTGTAAGAATATCAGTCTCATATTCCATTCTTCCGAATCTGGTTACGATGATAACTCACCTGAACAGGACAAATATAATAATAGCCCGTAGGATTGATAATTGTAATATTAGATTAACCCCTAATAACAACTCTAATAATCATAATCATTTAAATATCAATACTACTAATGATAACAGAGCGAAACCTCATTCTGACAGTAATAATAATAATAATAATGATGATGGTGATAATAATAATAATAATAATAATAATAATAATAATAATAATAATAATAATAATAATAATAATAATAATAATAATAATAATAATTACACCCAATAATTACACCAATAATTACACCCAAAAGTGGAGACATAATCAGTGATAATAATTCTTTAAATTTTAACTGTGATGATTCTATAATTATTAATATGATGAGAAAAACTAATAATAATAAAGGCAAATGCAATTGTAGGTATAAAAAATCCCCCTGTCCGACGTATAGCAAATAACATTATAAATAATTGTACATTTTGATAGAAACTGATAATTTTACTTATATCGGGCGCTCTGTAAATATGAAAAAAATTTGAACAAGCTCCTTTCATCCTTTAGAATAAAACATAAAGCGAGCAGTACACCATTCTCTATGAGAATCAATGTAAAGTGGGGTATAATGCGTAGAGCTCTACCATACCGAAATAGCCGATACGAGTGTGTTCTATGTTGTATGGAAAAGTACGAAGTATTCAAATATAGAGATAAAGACAACCTAATTAATAATACATTAGATCTTAGTGTGTCATGTGTTCATAGTATCACCAGTACATTTAAATACTTTAGAAGCAGTAAATAATAAATACCGCCTATTCTCTCTATGAGGACATACTCACTGTGTCCTATCATTCATATCTTACTTTCTGTAATATTATGACCTGTTTAGTAATGTGTTCTAGTGACCCTTAGAAGTGTAGCGAACTCTAGTGAACTTCCTCTCTCTATCATATAACAGACATAAGAACGTAACAGGTAACAGTTAAACTTTGGGGTTGTTTTGTACCCCGTGGTGTCTACCACACCGACTGGTTGGTATTGGCGAAATTTGTCTCTTACTGAATCGTTCAAACATACTTACATACATACATACATACATACATTCACACATACTGTCTGCCTCATGCTATACACCTCGATACATTTCCGTGATTTCAACTTAGATGGACGTAGGTCCATCACGTTTGCACATCAAGTTTTGCTGGCTAAGTGACCTTTTTCACCTCTTCACTACAGAAATATCTTCCTTTTATTGTCTATTTTGCATCCCAAAACTACTTCGTGGGGGGTATCAGTAGCGAACTCTAGTGAACTTCCTCTCTCTATTATATAACAGGCATATGGATCACTTGTTCTCCACCCAATTAGTTTATACCTTACTCATTGTAATTCCTCTGCCTAAATTGTGATTCTCCGTATAATTAATCTCTTACCCTTACATAGTATATTGAGTTCATCACTCTATTTATTAGACATTGAAGCTCTATATAGCAGTTAATATAACCCCCTCCCCTTAGAATTAGCACTACTTCATTAATTCATTATCAATTATTAATTTGATATTTGTTTTTCTCTTCTTCATTTTATCTCTCCTCATTTATATTTTATTATTTGTTTAATCAATAGAACCCATCATAAATTTTGACAATTTTTAGCAATTTTTAAATACCAGATTTTAAAATATCATTTTTAACATATCAGCATTCACATTGCAGGTTACCTTATATATATGATCCACTAAATATTTTATTCCTTTAGTAAATCATATTTAAGGCACTCTCTCGTGATTTGACCTAATATAACATTTGAGTTGAACAGATTATTCCGTAACTTAAACTAGGAAATAATTATTTATAATTTAAAATGTTATAATCCAGAAAATTTACACCCTATTAATTATTACAATATTTATCTACTCATTTCCTAAATTAATTCCTTTCATATACGGTGATAAAGAATATGTTCATATATTTACTACCAGTGGATTTTATATTTCGCACCCCACCTAAGTATAAAATATATTAATCTAAGAACTATTATTACTTTTTATCTTTACGTATATTTTATTGTATAGCTTACTAATATTTTTAAAACTTTGTTTCCCTTTTCGCTTTGTTTATATCAAACTCTGGTATATTTATTTTTATCTCTCTCCCTTTATTTAAAATAAAGATCTTTTTATATTTTTTTCTATATATATCTTTATATTTGCTGATATTTTTTAATATTATTTTTAATATATTTTATGTTTTTAATATCATTTATAGTTAAAACTTTGATGTATTGTTCCATACATATATATCTTTATATTTTATATATTTTTATATTAGTTTATATTTTAAAAAAATAGTTTTCTATATTATCTTATAATTTAAAATTCTTTCATTTTAATTTTTTAGGTTTTATATCCTATATATTTTATATATCTTTTAAATATTTCTTTAAAGATTATATATTTACAGTTTATATTTTATATACCTTGTCGCAAATTTTTTGTTCATACGCTTATATTTTAAATACATTATATTCTTTAGTAGCTTTTGAGCTGAAATTCTGTATTTTTTTTATAAGAGACTCATTTATATATTGCTTAAATGATTTTTCTTCACTTTATTTCTAATAATTTAAAATATATTTTATTCACCACCTGTGTATCTAATTTCTAAATTTTTGTAATGCTATAACATTATAACTATGGTAAATTGGCATATTCCCCTCTTGTTTTTTTTTTCTATTGTGAGTTCATTACCACCCCTATTTTATTTTATAATTTTATACCATTATTTCTCAAGGTCCTTAATACGGTAATGACCCTAAGTAAATTCACCTTCCTCTATCTTACTTCTTCTCACTATCATCTCCTCCCTACCACTCACTCCATTTTTACTAACCTATGCCTTGACCATTTTGTGAAGATTAAGCCTACACATAGTCCCATCACTGGCCTAGCATTAATTACTTATTTCACTACTGACCAGTAAACATAAACGACTTGTAATAAAAATCTAGACGATTGGAGCCGATCATTTCACCATTGTTAGAAGTTTAAATAACTGGGTCACTTGGATCAATTATCTCCTCCCACTACTATAAACTCTTATAATCCTTATAGTCTTCTTTCTTCTGACCAAATATATGCTTATCTGATAAGTTCATTCTGCCAACCGAATGGTAAAGGGATTAATGTAAATATTTTTACTCCGTGTATTTGTTAACTATGTTTAATATATTGAACTGTCCTTTATGTTTGAAGATCAAGTATTTTTTTTGCAATGATGTAATGTTCTCATTAATCAAATAAAAGAGTCGTTCGAAACGGCCGTAATGAATTGACACCTGTATCTTTGTTACTCATATTTTATTCACCTATCCAGGAATCTACACTTCGTAAATATTATAGACAGTATTTTTAATATAAAGTACATGTCCGAATAGCTAAGAGCAGATTCCTTCATTCAACTGGGTCCAATTATCTGCATACACTGCAAGAACATCATGTTGCCGGCACTTTAGCACCAAGTCTGATATTTACTTAATGTTGTTGGGTATTCATATTATTCAGACCTAACCAGATACCTCAGTTTATGTAACTAATTCAACCGAATCTTAATGGTTATATATATATATATATATATACACACACATATATATATATATATATATATATATATATATATATATATATATATATATATATATATATATATATATATATATATATATATACATACATGTATATGATGTGTATGTAAGAATTACGTTTCTCTCTGCATCTATAATATATATTTCATTTGATGTCGGTTCATCCGGTCACCAGAAAACCAACGTCGAAGATATCTTTTTAGATTTACATGTTGAGTAACTTACGAATATTTATTTTGTCCTCCGATTGGTTCTAAAAGAAGTTTGACTTAAAATTTATAACCTATAACTGCCCTTCCAGAATTACTATTATTCAATATATGTATCTTACGATGCATGATATCTTGACAGTTTGATCACTGTATTACGAAATAAGATATACATGATAAGAGTAAAATATATTTCAAAATAATTTGTCCTGATATCTCTTTGTGGACGAATATTCTGTGACTCTCCTTTTAACTTATATACCATTCACTACTTCATACTTTCAGTGACTTAT
>NC_142942.1:39007818-39032818 GCF_046866305.1 Octopus bimaculoides
TTATCAGAGTATCATAGAATTCCCGTCCATTGTTACTGGCTATGCGCTAATTTTCATTTTCTCTTTTAATCAGAGAAGATACATTGTATCTATATTTTGATTTACGTATGTTCGTTATTCTAGTGTTAGGTTTGGACATCAGAGCGAAATACGCTTGTACCGAGAAACATTTATACTTACCTTCATAACATCTATAGAATAGGTTGAGGAATATGTTTGAACAAGTTTGTTAATAATTTTGAGCATGTTCCATTTTGAAAAGCTAAATTACAATATATCATTCCAGAACTTTAAAAAATACGTTTTAATACCAACAGGAAACTATAAGAATTATGATTCTTATACTTTTCTAAAACTCGACTCTGTTTCAAAAAACTTATGTGTGAAGTGAATAATAGATAATGATACTAAACGTATATTTACTTATTGTATAACAATATAATTTGAAGATAGCATCTGGGTGTAATGAACTTTGGAGTAAATAATCATGGAAGAATTTTTTTTTCAATTTCTTTCAATAGTATACAAAACTGAACTCTTAGCAATTTAGTCTGATTACTCCAATAATTTGTTTCCCTTCTGTTTCCCTATGTTTTGAGATCCACGGATCTCTTTGGCATTGCAACACCTTCTACATTTGAAATCAGTACTATCTTAGTCTATTTATATTCTCACTTCTTACTCTTCTGTAGTTGGGAGAATCGGTAGCACGCCGGAAACATAGACTTAGCACATGTGTTCCTGCCTTACGCAAAGAATTGAAATTCTGCAAAGGTCAGTTTTGCATTTCGAGATCAATAAACTAAGAAGGAGTTGAATATTAGAATGGATAACTCAAAAATTCAGACTTTATAGTAGAATGAATAATACTAGGGCAGAGGCATGGAATAAGTATCAGATATGATTTTAAAAATTTTCCAGAAATTTCTTTTCGGAGTTTTGAAAAGTTGGAGATCCGAATTGTGACAAACTCAACAGAAATCTGATTGCCTAACTGTAATATTTAACAGCACTTTCGTGGAAACACTTTTCAGCGCATCTTTTGCACAAATATGGCTAAGAAAGTCAGAAATAAAGACCATCAGTTAAGCAGGTCATCAGAGGAAAAGGAATTATGTTCTTTATCCTCAAGGAGTCAATCTCATCTAAATCAGCTATTGTAAAAGAGCATGCAATCAAGGCCATCCCGTAGTAATATTGTATACATATAGCCCACAAAAGGACAAATACCTCTAGTATTTTTGTGTGTATGTGCCTGTTAGTATGCTTGTGAGATAAATCATAAGCATTATTGATGCATTGTGCATGGTGTTAGAGTAGGAAAGGAGGGCATTTGTTGCTGGATCTTCACGGATTAAGAGCGCTATTCCTCATTGTTTTGTATCCTGCAGTCAATTCTGTGAAGAACATGACGTGGCCTATTTACTGCATTATCGAATATGTTTTGGGTTCAGGTATGTTTCTGTTAATACATACCACACATATTGTATTTTCTTTGTGTGCAAGGTGTCTGAAATATGATACCTTTGTTCGAAATGTGACATAAATTTTCTTTTTCCAAAAAAAAAACTTGTTCATTGTGAAATAACTTAGAATTTATAATATACAACTTCATCCAGACGACATCCGGGAACGTCGAATGACGACAATTGTTCCAGTGTTATAAAGAATCATTGTATTCAGGTTATATTTTGAAAGGCGAATGTATATTTCATATTCATTGGTTAAGTTGAAATTATTAGTGTTTTATGAATTGAGTTTTATGGAAACGTCAGCTTTAATATAAAAATATAAAGGAACTAGTTATTTTAAATTTTAAATCACATTGTGACAGACGAATTTTCACATTGAATTATATCATATATTATGACTATGTTACATCATTTTGATTTTTTTGATGCGCCAGAATAATATTGCGCAAAATATATCATTATGTAATATACAAATGTGCATTATTGTACAAGTATTGTGCTAACTCTAACACATTTTTTTGCAAAATGCAAAATATAGCAATAATTTTATATCTCGGCTGATTATATTTGTAGTTCCAGATAATTTCAAAAATGCCCTTGCGCCACTTATACATGTGCAAAATTGTAATAATGTCTTTTAAGGTTTTTACAGAAAAGAAGTACCTCTTCGCAAGCGTATGATAAATAGGCAATCAAGTTTGCTATAATTTTATGAGTATTTCTAATCAGAAAATGTCAAGTAACAGGTTTCGCATTATTTACATACATAAAAGACGTTGAGCTGCCGGATTCATTGGAACATCGGAAAATAAAATACTTGCAATATTAATTGCATATGTGTGTGTGTGTGTGTGTGTGTGTGTGTGTGTGTGTGTGTGTGTGTGTGTGTGTGTGTGTGTGTGTGTGTGTGTTATTCGATTATGTTTCTATCATGAACTGAGACATTGTCAAGCTGTAGGATTTTGCGTTTTCGATTGACTAATGCACGGTCACGGATTTTCAAAGCATCATCTTCTTGCTGTAGTTGTTGTACGTAACAGTTTCCGTTTCAAGCATGATCATTTGTATGACCATTTCAGAAAGTTCAAAGTGTAAGACACTCTAAAAATACCATCAAACACCCGATATGATATTCTATTCAAACCACTTTTGTCTGTAAACAGATACAGTAACCTGGCCGTAAGATAGCCACTGATTTCTCTTATTAGGATTTTGATAATAGTGTCATTTATAGTTCCCAGTTACAATTCGATCAAAAAACGGTTTTTATATTGATTGTTTTGTCCGCAGCAGTTGTGTATGAATGCACGCACGTCGCTGAGCCTGGACATTGATCAGTTCGTGAGGAGTACTTCGACGGCGTCAGTTCACAAGGATGAACTTATGGAGGTGTCAGCTGATGGCACTTTTCTAATGATCAATTTTCGCCGACAACGTAGGAGTGATTGTGCTTGGATGTTGTTCAAGTCGCTGCAGTAAGGAAACATCCTCCACAACAGAAGGTGTCTCTGTCGTTGATCTGTATTCGAAGCTGGTGTCAACACCGTTGTGCGTCTGATCCAGTTATGTGCCACACGTTCATTGACAATTCCTGGGCACTTCATGTCTCTAATTTCTTCTGCCGTTGCCCTTGTACTCAGTCCTTTTTTCATACATAGCATAGAATTGTGCTATTTGCAATTCTTTTAGCACTCATTATAAAAGATTATAAACAGCAAACAATTAATCTTTATATGTTAAGTAATGTTCGTAGCCACTTCAAACTGGCTGTCCGTTCGAACGGATTTTACCGCGAATTTTTAATCCCGAGGACATTTCTAGCTGGTTAAAGATGCACAGCACAGCGGCATCTGTTATACTGTGAGCAGGGGAACAAACCCCTACCACCTATCAACAGGACCAGTAGAGCAGCCTAGTTTCGGGATATTTCTGCTTCTCTTCCGTATTGGAGACCTCAAATAAAGAATAAACAATTCACTAACAGTTGGAGAACAAGTTTATCCAATTGACAATATAACATGGAGATACAAAAGCAAATAAACTCAAGCTTTTGTTAATCTACTCTTATAATATATTTTGCTATGAATAATGAATAAGTTTTAAATTAATAAGGTCTTTTTTCAAATATATAATAAATTTCTCAAAAACATACACACATACATACATACACAAAACCCCTCACACACACATACATATGTAAACTTTGATGCCTCCTAGTGTGTATGTACATATGTGTATGCCTATTGTTGTGTATCTGTTTCTTTAACAAGTATCTATCTATCTATCTATCTATCTATCTATCTATCTATCTATCTATCTATCTGTCTGTCTGTCTGTCTGTATGTATGCATGTATGTCTGTCTGTCTGTCTATCTCTTTCTCTGTTTATCTATTTATCTCACCGTCTCTCCCTGTCTGTCTGTCTGTCTGTCTGTCTTTATGTCTGTCTATCTATCTATCTGTCTGTCTGCCTGTCTGTCTGTAGGTCTATGTATTTGCATGTATGTATGCGTACGTGTGTACTTGTGCGTGCATGTGTGTTATGATTAACAGCGTTCCGTGACATGTTCAATATATATTTTTGCCACGTATAATATCGGAACCTTTTTAAAGTAAGAGATGAATGCATATGAATATCTATTAATGAATGCCTATTAATATATCATTTCTACTGAATACTTAGAGGAAGTTAACTCAAGTAATCGAAGTAAGTACATTGAGGTGTTGTTTCCTGTGTCCTCGGTTTCAATCACATTGCTATATATTTCTTTCAAAATAAATGAAACGTCACTAAAATCCAATGAATGTATCTACACTAATAAATAGAACTTCAATGACATTATGAGAAATTGATAGAGACAGAAGGGCAGTTAGATAGCTTTTGATGATCTGAATAGAATAGTTGATTTGTTGGCGATTTAGTGCATTAAAAAACATAATGACAAAATCCAGAATGTCAGCAAACTATTGATTATTCGTGTCGGCAACAATTAGTCCATTAGACAGTTTGTTGAGATTAAATGACTTAAGTTACCGCTGGAAGTAAAGTATGGAGATCAAAGGGGTGTTGGCGTTTTGTTCTATATAAGCGAAAGATGAAATCCCTAAGCGTTTTATTTTTGCTTATTCAAATGAATTGTATGACACTTTTACAAAACCTCCTGCGGATTGATAAACTACAATTGTCTTACCTTCTCCTCTACAACGGGAGGCTGTCGATATGTGAAGATAATTTTGCTAATATGAAACTTAACTGTCTATGATTAAGATTACGAATCCGATTAAGATTACGAATCCGATTAAGAAACGAATTCGAAGGTAATAAAACAAAGTTTTAGCGTGTTGCTTGCCTCATTTTGGACAGGTTTGTTGTTGTGTGGCCAAAAATTTCTTATTGTTCAACAAGACTGAGTGGAACGTTTTGTAATATTTTAGGTAAATTAATTGCTTTTTTCATCAAAGTATTTATTCGTCAAGCCTAGCATCCAAAGTAGAAGCAAAAGTTTTGCATTATCTGCCACACTAATAACAGTTCTTCTCCACCAAGGCAAATAACCATTTCACTGAAGTTTTTCCCTCCTCTTGGTTGATGACGGCTTGTGAGAACGGAGTAATCCAAGAATCGGAACAAATAATCAGCCGAGGGTTTAGTCCTCCAAGTTCTGGACTTTATTCCGAGTCGTTCGCGTGTATAAGGTCATGTGTTGTCATGCTGCAACAGAGTTTGCTTTCCGCTTACTAAAGCCAGGCTTCTATATCGCACAAGCCATAGATCATTTCCAGTTGTTCCGAGTAAATATTGGAGTTGATAATTCGACCGTTCTGAAGGAAATCGTAATGAATTATCCTCTCATAATTCCCCAGATGCAGAACATCACCTTTTGTTTGAAACGGCCATATTTGGCGACAGATTCCGGAAGCTGGCCCTTACTTAACCGCTGCTTATAATCGCTAGGATTGAGGGAAAATGTCTATATTTCATCACACGTTATTCGTCGTATGAGGAAACGCAGATCACTTGGGTTTTCCCGGAGTTATTTGCAAGTATCCACTGGCCTGTGTGCTTCAGCTGGAGTCAGTTTCTGAAGCACAATACAGTAGCTCCGGATACTTTTGCTGAGTCGTGTATGTGATGAACCACATTGATCTATGAGGTGTGGAGATCACCTGACATTCTCCGAGTGCTTTCTGATGAATTCATTCATTTTTTTGTCATATCAAACTATGAACCAAACTCTTCAAAAGCCTTCGCAAAGTCAAGGTATATCACTTGAGTTGTAGAGTAACTGCCTCAACACCCAGTCATAGTGCTGTAAGAGCCGGGTCAGGCAGCTCCTACCTGGTCAAAACGATGCTGGGTATCACTTAGCAAGTCATTGTCTTCAAGGAATGCAATTAGTTCCATCTGGCTATCTGTTCCATGACTTTGCTGATGTGTGAAGTCAGAGAGACAGGCCTATAATGTTTGGCATCTGCTCTGCTTCCTCCTTTATGGATTGGGCATATTATTCCCTCCTTTAGTTTGCTTGGCAGCATGCCATTTGCAAGATAGCTCTGGAAGAGAATATGCAGTGGTATCACCAGGGCACGCTTACACGATTTAATGAGGATTGCTGGGAAACCATCAGGACCAGCAGATGACTTTGCATCCACCTCATCTATGGCTAGTAGTATATCGTCTTCACTAATGTCGCAACTGCCTCGATGGTTATAGTTGAGGCGGCAAAGAAATCCACTGATTCGTTCACTTGTCTGTGTCCCAACGGTATGGTAACGACGCTTTTGAACTGATCATTCAGTACGTCACTGATCCTGGTTGGACTATCGGTGAGAGAATCATCGCTTTGGAAGTGGGGTCCTATTTTGCAGCGTACTGAGGCTGTGTCGCCCGCTTAATGAAAGAAGGCCTTTCGGTTCGACTTAATGGTTTTTATAACCCAGGATTCATTGTCTGCTCTCGCCATCCCATAGTATTGCTGCAGGCTTTTCCAAATCTCCTTCGGTGTTATTTTTAGGCGGAACCTATCACTACTTTTGGAATGTTGGTTGAAGTGATTTGCAATCTTGGTCCGTCGTCTCATGTGGTTCGTCCTCTGCTTTGGAATCTTGTTCATTTTGTGTTGGCCTTGTGCTCAGGGACATATTTCTGACATATCGTTTGCATAACTGACATGAAATATTCTAGCCTCATGCCAATATCTGGTGTGGAGAGACATATCATCCGTGCAGCACGGAATTCTGTCAGTGAACACGAAGCGGTCTGAAAGCGACGAAAATATTTTTCCAAATTAAATTTAAATGTTGAAGTGAATGTAATGGTTTTTGTGTGTTATTTTAAATGGCTTATTAACACCTTCCACCCTGCAAATGTTTTGGTTATATATATAAATGTATATACATATAAAGGGGGAGAGAGAGAGAGAGAGAGAGAGAGAGAGAGAGAGAGAGAGAGAGAGAGAGAGAGAGAGAGAGAGAGAGAGAGAGAGAGAGAGAGAGAAAGAAAGAGGGAGAGAGAGAGAGCGAGAGAAAGAGAAAGAGAGATACATATAATTATAGGTATATATACTAGCAGAAACACCATTCATTGACTGGTTTGAAAGAAGATGCCAAAATTGTTCTTTGAAGATCGAAATTTATTCATTTACATTGTATTGAACATATTTAAGAACTGGTTAACTTTCATGCAGATGATAGAGCTGTTCTTTCTGGCCAGTATTATCATGGATAAATATAATCTACTGATCTATGATCTCGAATATTTCCGTCTATAAAGGAAGTAAACATCGCACAGACTTTAGCTTCTGTCTAGTACAAGATGATTAAATAAAATAGTTTTTCTTAGACAAATATAGCGTGACGTTGACAATATCAATTCAAAGTTATTTATCATTCTGCAAATTTTAGGTTATTGATCTTATGGTAAAATCTTCCTTGTTGACAATGTTTTGGATTTTACCAGTACGGGCAATAATAAAAAAAAACGTCCTTGCTCTCCACTATGGATGTCCCGGCATAATACTGATGGTGTGTAAAACAGTCCTCTTCTCATTGCAAACTAGCAACTTGCAACGTCTGACCCTTGGACCTCTTAATTGCCATCGCAAAGACAGACGTATTGGAATGTGAAGTCATGTGAACTCGAAGGGCATATTGGAAGGTCATAAATAAAAGCGAGGAATAAAAACACATGCACCTTTTCCACAGCCAGACGTTATTGTGGCCTTTATGACATTCCCAATTAATTTCGTGATAACGAGTCTTGTGCCAATGCACAGATTTGGTTGAGACACGTTGCACAGAAGCATGATTTGAGAGCCTATTTTCATGGAAAGCAATGAAGAGGAGCTCCTGGTGGCTGCAGTGAGTTTAAGAACTTAACCGGGAAATTGACTATTTCATCCACAAGAGAGTCTATAGATGTATATGTTTGTTTCCTGGTAAACGTTTCTTGAGTCTTTCATTAAATTATTCACAGTAACGTTCTTTGGTGCTATGACTGCTTTTTCGCATAGCTGAGTAGCATTTGTCTAATTTGAAATTATACTTGGAAAAACTTTTTCAATAAGTTCCTCAACCGAGCGGACTAAGTTGCAGGTTCTTCATAGATTCAAGTCACCTTCATCATAGATATCTAGCCTTCCTTCTCCAAGTTGCAAAATAGTACGAGCAAATTGTTCCGAGAGATGATCCCCAAACAAATGGGCCCTCATATTTGTAGAAAGCTTTAACACGTTGATATGTTTACATAAAATAGATGGTTTCAAGCATGATTTTAGTTCATCCACCTGTGTTCCCCTGGGAATCACTGGCAAAAGTTGTCTGAAATCATCGAATGTACTACTGTCACAACTCGCATCAAACAATTAGAATTGCGCTGTTCTTGCAGCATTCTGTTAACGACTTCTAATAATGCTTTAAGTGACATGGTACATTCGTCCCATATGATCAAAGAATATATCACAGGTAACTTGAGGTAAGGAACTTTTAGTTATATTGCAGACAGTTACATCATTTGAAGTTAGATTGAATGGTAGCTTGAATACTGCGTGAGCTGTTCGACATCCTGAGAGTAAAGTCGCTACAGCTAAAGCTATTTGCCCTTTCTGCCGGATTTTGGCTAGCAGAAAATTTCTAACAAAATATTTTTCCAGGTCCTCTCGGAGCGTCTAAAACCTACAACGATCCTCTTATGTGTCACTTGGTCTATGATTGTTGTACATGCAAGTTGTTGGTCTGGCAATTTTTTTCAAAGAATCTTGTTAACGAATCAATATCATATGAAGTTTCTCGCAAAACATCTGTGATGAAATTATTCTCTACATTTCAATGTGTTTCAGGTAAGCCAAACTTACTGAGCTCCTCCCCTCCCATTGAGACAACGCAATCTTCAATATCAACCAATGCAGAATTATATATGTCATCGTTGAATACTAATTTCTTTTCAGTGAATCTTAATTGTGATTGATATTTGTAGTCATCTGATAAATCATTCACATATTTGTTGCACAACGCTAACGGATTACTTACTTCACAATTCAGGAGAAGAATTGTAAAAAGATCTCTCAGTAAAATAGGTGTGCATAACACTATCCCACTGATAGTTATCTACTAACAAATTTAAAGCTAACAGGCTTCTCTATAAGTACAAACAGTTTCACCATCAATTGTTCTTAAGAAACAGGAGGAAGTCGGTCCTCTTATTTCAGCCTCAAAAAAAAAAAAAATAAAACCAACAAAAAAACAAAAAAAAAAAAACAAAACATTTGGATGCATAGAGCAAACTTTTCCGATTGGCGAGTCAAATAGTTTTGTATTTGGATGACTCTCAAAGTCAACTCCTCTTTTTCTTATAGCAATAGTAATAGAAGTCAATACAGTTATGCACACACATACACAAACGCACACACACACACTGACAGACGGACATACACACACACACACACACATATAACATGTGTGTCGTTATTTTATGCATATGGCATACCTACAGAATAGCGCCCCACCGAATTTGTTTCTTCCTATGTTTAGGGAAAATGGGCATTTTCAAATGAAAAGTTGTACAAATATGCTGAAGTGAGAGGGAAAATGACAGTTCACCTCATAAATTCTGGTGTGGAAAACGTGAAACAATGGAAAAATATTGGAGTGAAAGATAATTTACAGTTTCTATTCTGAATGTACGTCGGAAATATATCGAAAGTGATCTACGATTCTATTGCGAAGGCAAGCTGCTAGAGAAAGAAAACTGATCTTCTATAGATAAAAATGGAACAAATGTAAAATAATACTGATCCAGTAATACTTATAGCAATATGAAGTTATGGAGCGTATTACAGTTATACACACCCACACACAAACATGTTATTATCTATGTCGTTATATAACACATATGCCATACCCACAGACGTGTGTCCCACCGTATTTTTGAATTTAATTCGGAAATATAATAATCTTATAGAAATTAAGTACATCAGGCAGGTTATTTAATTTCAATTTGGTTTAATTTTGTTTCATATCAATCCTACTCAAATCGTGCAAACTTGCTCTGGCAAGACTACTACAGATTGTCTTTCGGAGTTTTCTTACAAATGGCAAGTTGCCAAGTCGACTGAAGAAGGGAATAATATGCCCGATCCATAAAAGTGGAAGCGTAGCAGATGCCAAAAGTTATAGGCCTATTTCTCTGACTTTACACACAAGCAAAGTCATGGAACAAATCGCCAGAGGGAAACTAATCATATTCCTCGAAGAAACGACTTGCTGAATGATACCCAGCATGGTTTTCAACCAGGTAGGAGTCGCCTGACACAGACCCTAAAGCACTACGACTGGATGCTGAAGCAGTTACTCAACAACTGAAATGTGGATGTAATATACCCTGACCTACAAAAGCTTTTGCTAAAGTACATCATAGTATGATATGCCACAAACTGGGCATATCATACTTCTTTTCATGGTGGCCGTCTCAAATATGCACTCATATGCCTGGACAATCACCCTTTCAAGCTGTGCATACGATACGAAATTCTCGCAGAAAATATAAAACCCTAGCGGTTGCACGTTCGCAGTAGAAGTTGGACGCAATTTACAGATGGGCTGAGGACAATAATATGCAGTTTAATGCGAGAAAATATCAAGACCTGCGCTCAAAAGTTAACCAAAAACTTACAGAGTACACTGGCCCAGGGTGGATTGCAATCCCAGAACCTAAATCATTGCTTGACCTGGGTATCGACATAAGTGATGATATATCTTTCCAAGTGTACATTACGAAGATAGCAAAGTGCAAACTGCTGGCTGGCAGCATCTTGACAACCTTCAAACAAGAGAGAAGGAAACCATGATGGTCTCCTAGAGAACATTCGTCCTCAGCCGCTTGGACTACTGCTCCCAGCTATGGTCATCCTAAAGAGTAAAATCAACAGCGGACTTTGAAACAATCCAGTGAAGCTTCACAAAGACGATCGACTCGTTGCAATATCTCAGCTACTGGGAAAGGCTGAAACAGCTAAGATTCTACTCCCTGGACAAGAGGCGGGAGAGATATGTAATAATATACTGGAATTGAAATCTACAAAATTGCCAGAACGCGTCGCCACTGCACTGGTGCCAAATATCTCAACAATACCGTCACGCTTCAGGACCATTTACTGCAACATCCTGGGTTTCAAGGGCCCACAACTTTTTTATATTCTCTCTAATGACCTACACAAAGAGGTTGTAGGTGTTTTTAAAACAAGACTAAATGTCTTCCCGTGGAGAGTCCTAGATGAACCTACATAGCAGCAAGAAGTGCAAATGAGAGAACCGGTATCAAAATCCTTTATTCACCAAATGTCACATATCAGAAAACGCTCTCACTAATAAAAGTGTAGCAAAATTTGAGTGCTCCAGCATGGTTACAACTATGAGCTTCAACCGATTATAAGAAAAGTGTTATGTTAATTCGATAAAAATGTTCACCCTTAGAACTTTCTTTTATTTATTGTTAATTTGGAAGTGGGATATAAAAATTATATCCCGTATAACCCCTAGGGGGAAGGAGGGGATGACGAAATCCCCATTTCTGTTGCCTAAAAGTTGAACAACATTCATTAAATAACGAAGGTGATAGATCTAAGATAATTAATAAAGAGTCTTTCATCAACTTCTGAGTGCTTTTATATTTTATCAGTATATAGAAATCGACACTTTTAAGAACATCCTCTCTTTCTCTCTCTCTCTCTCTCTCTCTCTCTCTCTCTGTATATATATATATATATATATATATATATATATATATATATATATATATATATATATATATATATATATATATATATATATATATATATATATATATATATATATTCACACATGCATATTTGTATATTGTTATATATTACAGAAATGCACCTGAACACGTCCACCTACACACGCATATACTTACATAGATCTGTACACACACATGCAAGCGCGTGTACACACATAGACATATGCATATGCAAGGGAATCTGGAAGTTTTCTTTTAATTCCACGTAGAATAATTACAAAACATGTCATAATATTCTGACCAGTTATATTCATAGGAATCAGATACAAAGCTCCAATGTTCCAAAGCAAACCCACTAACGACATCTTCCTGGTTATGATTATTGATCGATTTAAATAACTTAAGTTTCATCAATTCACAACAAAGAGGGTCATTAATTTTCTGTTGACAATATGATCTCAGTATTTCACCATATCCACTGACAATATTCTAATGGGAAATCTGAAATTAATATCTATTACACGATATATGTTCTTTACAAGCAAAACTAAACATTATGAAATAATATGTTTATTGTATCAATAACAAATATTGACTTATCGTAGTTCTGTAATATATCAAGTAGTTCTGGTTAGAAATGAACTATGAATTATATAGAAACATAAATAGATACCCCAAGGATAATGAACAGGATAATAAGCAAGAATGCAAAACAGAAAGAGACAGAAGGAGAATAGAATAGTGCAGCATATTTAAATGCGTAAGATCTTAGTATAAATACCTTCGATATCATTACATATTACTACATTACGACTTTGAACTGGAGATAGGTTGTTCATTAACGACACTCACAGTATAGTCTATTGTACTTGTGAACAAGATTTCGTTCGATTATCTTCCACAAGAAAAACATAAGGTATTTCAGACGGTTCATATTTATATGCCATTCCATATATTTTCTTTCTCAAAATTTACACAGACATAAATAAATTACCTACGATATATATGCACACATATACATTTATAGAGACAGACACATACATATCCACCGTCTATATATATATATATATATATATACACATATATATATATACGTCTGTTTGTATATATATATATATATATATATACTTTACATAAGTATATATATGTATGTATTCAACTGATGATATTATTTTAACTCTTAATTCAAATTATCTGCTATGAATTCCGGCGTATTTAATATATCTTGAAAATCTTCGAAATGCTTAATATATAATCAGATGACTTAACATTTAACAAAAGAAAAAAGAAAATAGGCAGAAGCAAAAAATAAATATAAGCAGGTTACACGTATATTTCAAATAAAACAGAAACATTGCCAAAGTCATAAATATATTGAACGTCAAAGAGATCAGAAAACATTTTGAAGTATTATTTTCGCCGTTTATTGATCATAATGAAATTAATCTTTGGTTTAACTTTAATGCTCATCGGAGTAAGGACAGAAAAAAAGACCTTACTGGAAAAGTTATTTAAAGACTATCAGAAGTCTCAGAGACCCGTTTCAAGTGATGACGATATTTTATACGTAGATGTATCACTCGAAGTAAAGAACATTATTGAATTTGATGTTGTAAAAGGTTTACTGACAAGTAATCTGATACTTGGATTATCGTGGAATGATGTTAATCTTCATTGGAATGAAGCAAGAGAAAACGTAAGTTATATTAAAACTGAATTAGAGTATGTGTGGTACCCTAACGTACAAATATGTAATAGCGCTTCAGGAAAATTCACATTTGATGAAGATACAGGAGTCACGCTAACAAGTAATGGAAATACTTCTCTCTATATAGACAGAATTTTCAATACTTACTGCAAGGTTAACATTAATAAATATCCTTTTGATGAGCACGAATGTGATATATCTGTTTGTTTTCGACACCAGATTAACACGGAAGAAACTTTAAATAATTTCGTGTACAACGTGACATATAATCCAACATATAATCAATGGGAGTATAAATTTAAAGAAAAAGATATTTTAAAAGAGGGCATCATAACAGCCGGTGTTATAGTCTACAGCAAAAGAAAAATTTCTAGTGCGACAATAACCAGCATTATACCCCCAATTATGTTAACATTATTAATCATATCTGTCTATCTATTACCAGCTGAATCTGGAGAGAAAGTTTCTGTTGCAATTACTGTTTTTCTCGCAAATATTGTTTTTCTTTCTGAAACTGAGAAAAAACTGGGAAACAATTCTCGTGAACCTTCTATATATTTAATATATCTTTTAATTTTGACACTTGTAAGCGGACTTTCTTCTGTCGGCTCAGTAATTGTGTGTAAACTGTACGTCCACCAGACTGGCACCAACACCAAGTCAGAAAATGTTAATGAATCAAGCGGATCTAAAAATAAAATCGGGATAATAGGAAACACAGATGAACCAAATATTGAGTCGAAAGATAAAATTCCTTCTAAGAAACGTCGAATAACATATATACAGCTAGACAAAATATTTTTGTTAGCAACTGTTTTGTTCCTTCTACTCTATATCGTTATTGCGTCATCAACCTCTGTTTAGTAATGAGAAATGAGATGTAAATTTGGAATATATTTCATTACATTTATTCTGCACGAGATGAACTGAAAGACTACCTCACATTTAAAATATAAAAATAATCACCGAATATCGTTTAATGCAGTACTATTGTACGAATATTTGAGTATTCTGTCATCATCTAATATATTTAATAAACACATGAAATTGCAGTTTCCATTGTTTTGCGCACTTCTTAAAGATTTTAAAATTATCTTCTTAAATCACAGAATATTGTCCAACTACAGGCTTGAACATTCAGTGTCGTTAAATTACAAAACACACAATTGACATAAATCGAAAAAATAATTGAACAGGAATTAACTGAAACAATAAATAAGCCATACAAATATGCAAACCATTGAACACATCAATTTACCATTTTATTGCACTTGAACTTGTTTATTTCTCGAACATTCAGAAAATTTGATTGTATGGAGAATGCACTAAAAATGTCGCTTATTTGGTGATAATAAGAATTTAACGTTGGACATCACCCGTTAAATATAGAATTTATTTCAATAACTATCAGTTCACAGTGTTAAAGATGTTGTGTAAATTGTTCACTTTCTTTTCTTCCCTTTGGATTTGGAGGAAATCTTTTGTTGTAGTATGAGAATATTTGCGATTAATGTGGCATTAAATGTTGAGATAATTTATGAGAAACACATGAATATCTACTCTCTTTTCGCAAGTTGGATTATTTCGGAATTCCTTAGATATATTTGTAGCCCACGTTCTTGGAATGTACTTGACAATAAACACACACATACACACACACATACACACAGACACACACGCACGCACACACGCACACACACACACACACACACACACACACACACACACACACACACACACACACACACACACACACACACACACACACACTCTCTTAAAATTCAATGTGAAAATGATATTATAAACTGAGGTAAACTGGACATGAAAGAATTTCTTTGCGAACTTTCCCACTAATATATTCGAATTGCACTAGATATAATAATTTCGTTCTTTAAAGACATTACTCACTGTCAGTTATAAATCACGATTTTAACTTGAATTGAAGCTTATAATTTGTCTTATCTATTTTTCATACTGGTTTTTTACAGCCTTTATTGATGAATTCAATTCTTTCTCTTCAGTCGAAACGATTACTTTGAAAATGAAAGGATGGAATTATATTGTGGATGAGATATATTTTCCAATGGAATAAATTACGAAGGGTACATTTTACATATAAATTGACTAACACGTTATGACATTTCTTCGATTCCTAATCTTGAGAGTGTTTGAAGATATACGCAATTTCTAAACTTAGCCGCATACTTACAATTTAATTCTTCACGAATGTTACTCCTTTCCATGACCCGTAAATGTCATTCATATTTTACACCAAATTACTGCTTTTACCATCAAAATCTACTTCATGTATCACAAGATCTACACAAGTATTGTGGCATAAAGTTTAACTCTTTGAATCACATTTTTTTACGTTATGTCATGTATACCAAATATCATAAGAAACACTTGAGATGTTGGATGTCCTGCTAGTAAAAATTCGAATACCACCTTATGTGAAATTGTAAATGAGTAGAACAAATGCATTCTAAATATAACAGGGGAGTTGCAATATCACCACCAAGCTAACATTCAAATGATTGTGGAATGAACTGCTACCAATACAATTCATAATTTTACAATATTGCGTCTATCTCTCTTCATACGGAAAAAGGCATAACCATCCGGAATTATGTACACAATTATGATATACTATTAAAAAAGACGAATTTCCCACAACTTGAATACGTTTCCTTTCTGAGTTTAATCTCCTTAATGATAGTGCTTCAAATGCAAAACAGTAAAAAAAAAAAAAAAGCAATAAAGCAATGACAATGACAACAAAACAATAACAATATCATGATTCAGGAGAAATTCTTGATCCCACACCGCAATGAAAGTATTGAATTGCAAAATGCGAGATCAATTGTGTAGTTATAGGATTATTTACAACTGTTTTTAGATAGAGCAGATAAATGTGAATTTTTAATATATGTATTTTGAGGCATTGCTAACTTTGCTACACATCTATTGAATACTGTGTTAGCTGACACAATCTTTAACACGCCGGATAAAATGCTTAGTTGTATTTGGTTTGTCCTTACTATCTTAATATATATTACATTGTCTTGGGTCGACTTACCCACCAACACGAACTTGCTGGTCTTATTTCAGAATTTATAACAATTTTACGTGACCAGTAACACTCACTGGTAATACTTAATCGAAACCCAACTAGAACAATACAGGTGATTTTGTCAGTATCTATGAAGTTGTGAAGTAATAATGTAACCCGAAATTTATATATTTTTCTTCAATTATGCTTGCTCAAAAATATTGTGCACACGCTTGAAATTTGAACGAAATATAAACATTCGATTATTGTGAAATGATAATTTTGAAATTGATGTAGAATTTGTAACAATTAATTTTGCATTTTCTTTGTATTAACTATCTACTATTGTTTTATTTCTAAATTGATGTAAACTTTGAATGATGTGACATAAAATATAATGTATTTGAATTTTTTTTGTGTTTGCTCATAGTAATTCTTATTAAAGTCTATTATATCGTTATTCATCAAAATTTCGTTCTGAAAGATGTATGTAGGTTATACGGCATAACGAATGAAAGAATCATATTGTATCGCGTGGTTAGGAAATTAAGTGACCAGTTATACCTCCACACAAACGAACAATAAAAGAAATAGATATCTCGTTAATTGTTCATTGATTTTGATATACATTAATGATTACATATTCACATCTGAACATTGATCTAAAAATTTCGATTGCATTTAATAAACCCAAGAGATTACGTTAATATAATCTATATTTGTATTCTTTTTCCATCATTAGTTTCTGTCGTTTGACCGCATTGTGTTATTGACTGTGTCCTGAATGTTATAGTTGTTTTTTATTGAAACAGTGCAAAAATTAAATGCAGCATCGATTTCATAATTTCATTTGTGGAAGTGCTACATTACAGAACATAAATATAATACACAGGGACAAAGCTAATACACACACATATACAAACACATTAACATACGCACAGACACGCGTCAGTCATAACTTATTCTTATGTTGCACAACTCTAATGGTTTACTTCACATTTTACAATTTTTCAGGAGAAGAACAATAAAAAAATCTCTCAAAGAAATAGTTGTGCATAATACTGAGGCCGCAGCTATTGTAGTATCCCACTGATAGTTATCTCCTAACAATTTTAAAGCTAAAGCTAAACAGGTTTTTCTGTGTGTACCAACGGTTTCACCATCAATCGTTCTTAAGAAGCAGAAGGAAGTCGGTCCTCTTATTTCATGAAGAAGCAGCTTCAACCCCCCCCCCCCCCCAAAAAAAAAACACAAAGACCCCCCCCCCCCCACCCACCAAAAAAAAAACATTCATAGTAAGTCGGATGCATAGAGTAAACTCTTCCGATTAGCGAATCAAATAATAATTTGTATTTGGATGACCTTCAGCATCAGCTCCTCTTTTTTTTAGCAGTATAAAGTAATAGAAATCATTAGTTATGCACACACACACTCTGACAGACAGACAGACAGACACACACACACACACACACACACACACACACACACACACACACAACGACACACAGGTTATTATGTGTGGCGTTATTCTAAACATATGGCATACCTACATAATAGCGCCCCACCTAATTTGTTTTTTATCTTTAGGGAAAGTGGGTATTTTCTAATGAAAATTGTACAGATATACTAAAGTAAGATCGGAAAATGACAGCTGACCACATAAATTCTGGTGTAGAAAACGTGAAACAATGGAAAAATATTGGAGTGAAAGATAATCTACGGTTTCTCTTCTGAAGGTACGCCAGAAATATAACGAAAGCAATCTTCGACGATTTCTATTGCGAAGGCACGCTGCTAAAGAAAGAAAACTGATCTTCTATAGATAAAAATAGAACAAATGTAAAATAATACTGATCCAGTAATACTTATAGCAATATGAAGTTATGGAGCGTATTACAGTTATACACCTCCACACACAAACATGTTATTATCTATGTCGTTATATAACACATATGCCATACCCACAGACGTGTGTCCCACCGTATTTTTGAATTTAATTCGGAAATATAATAATCTTATAGAAATTAAGTACATCAGGCAGGTTATTTAATTTCAATTTGGTTTAATTTTGTTTCATATCAATCCTACTCAAATCGTGCAAACTTGCTCTGGCAAGACTACTACAGATTGTCTTTCGGAGTTTTCTTACAAATGGCAAGTTGCCAAGTCGACTGAAGAAGGGAATAATATGCCCGATCCATAAAAGTGGAAGCGTAGCAGATGCCAAAAGTTATAGGCCTATTTCTCTGACTTTACACAAGCAAATCATGGGACAAATCGTCAGAGGGAAACTAATCATATTCCTCGAAGAAACGATTATCTGAATGATACCCAGCATGGTTTTCGACCAGTTAGGAGTCGCCTGATACAGACACTAAAGCACTACAACTGGATGCTGAAGCAGTTACTCAACAACTGAAATGTGGATGTAATATACCCTGACCTACAAAAGCTTTTGCTAAAGTATATCATAGTATGATATGCCACAAACTGGGCGATTTTGGAATAGCTGGAAACGTTGGAGAGTGGTTACATGACTTTCTGAACGATAGAACTCAGACAGTAGTGACCAATAGAACTACCTCAATGCAAACAGAGGTGGGAGAGATATTCAGGAATATACTGGCATTGAAAGCTGTACAAATGCCAGTATGGGTCACCACTGTACTTGTGCCAAATATCCCAACAGTACCGTTACGCTTCAGGACCATTTACTGCAACGGCCTGGGTTTCAAGGGCCCACACTTTTTAATATTCTCCCAAAGGACCTACACAAAGAGGATGTAGGTGTTTTTAAAATAAGATTGGATGTCTTCCTGTCGAGAGTCCTAGATGAACCTACATAGCAGTAGGAAGCGCAAATGAGAGAGAGCGACATCAAGATCCTTTATTCACCAAATGTCGCATATCAGAAGACGTTCTCACTAATAATAGTGTAGCAAAATATGAGTGCCCCAGCATGGCCTCAGCTATGAGTTGCAACCGATAAAAAGAAAAGTGTTATGTCAATCCGATAAAATTTTCACCCTTTGACCTTTCATTTATTTATTGTTAATTTGGAAGTGGCATATAAGGATAATATCCCGTGGAACCCCATAGGCGGTGGGAGGGAATGACAAAATGCCCATTTGCTTTGTCTATAAGATTAACAACATTCATTATGTAGTAAAGCTGATAAATCAAAAATAATTAATAAAGAGTCATCATCTTCTGAATGGTTTTATATTTTATCAGTATATAAAAATTGACACTTTAAAGGATATCCTTTCTCTCTCTCTCTTTCTCTCTCTCTCTTTCTCTCTCTCTCTTTCTCTCTCTCTCTTTCTCTCTCTCTCTTTTTTCTCTCTCTCTCTTTTTTCTCTCTCTCTCTCTCCCTCTTTCTCTATCTCTCCCTCTCTCTCTCTGTTTCTCTCTCTCTCTGTATATATATATATATATATATATATATATATATATATATATATATATATACAAACACATATGCATATTTGTATATCATTCTATATTACAGAAATGCACCTGAACACGCCCACCTGCACACATATATACTTACATAGATATGTACATACACAAACATGCAAGCGCGTGTACACACACAAACATAATATTCTAATGGGAAATCTAAAATTAATATCTATAACACAATACATGTTCTTTGCAAGCAAAACTAAACATTATGAAATAAAGTTTATTGTATCAATAACAAATATTGACTTATCGTAGTTCTGTAATATATCAAGTAGTTCTGGCTTCAAATAACCTATGAATCATATAGACACATAAATAGGTACTCAAAGGATAATGAAAAAGAATGCAAAACACAAAGAGACAGAAGGAGAATAGAATAGTGCAGCATATTTAAAAGCGTAAGATCTTAGTATAAATACCATCGATATCATCACTTATTACTACGTTACGACTTTGAACTGGAGATAGGTCGTTCACTAACGACACTCACATTATACTCTATTGTAGTTGTGAACAAGATTTTATTTGATTATCTTCCACAAGAAAAACATAAGGTATTTGAGACGGTTCATATTTAAATGCCATTCCATATATTTTCTTTCTCAAAATTTACACAGACATAAATAAATTACCTACGATATATATGCACACATATACATTTATAGAGACAGACACATACGTATCCACCGTCTATATATATATACACACACACACACACACACACACACACACACACACACACACACACACACACACACACACACACATATATATATATATATATATATATATATATATATATATATATATATATATATATATATACGTGTGTTTGTGTGTATATATATATACATATATATATATATATATTTACATATGTATATATGTTTGTATTCAACTGACGATATTATTTTAACTCTTAATTCAAATTATCTGCTATGAATTCCGGCGTATTTAATATATCTTGAAAATCTTCGAAATGCTTAATATATAATCAGATGACTTAACATTTAACAAAAGAAAAAAAGAAAATAAGCAGAAACAAAAAATAAATATAAGCAGGTTACACGTATATTTCAAATAAAACAGAAACATTGCCAAAGTCATAAATATATTGAACGTCAAAGAGATCAGAAAACATTTTGAAGTATTATTTTCGCCGTTTATTGATCATAATGAAATTAATCTTTGGTTTAACTTTTATGCTCATCGGAGTAAGGACACAAAAAAATACCTTACTGCGTAGGTTATTTAAAGACTATCAGAAGTCTCAGAGACCCGTTTCAAGTGTTGACGATATTTTATACGTAGATGTATCACTCGAAGTAAAGAACATTATTGAATTTAATGTTGTAAAAGGTTTAATGACAAGTAATCTGATACTTGGATTATCGTGGCATGATGTTAATCTTCATTGGGATGAAGCAAAAGAAGACATAAGTTATATTAAAACTGAATTAGAGTATGTGTGGTACCCTAACGTACAAATATGTAATAGCGCTACAGGAAAATTCACATTTGATTATGATACAGGAGTCACGATAACAAGTAATGGAATTGCTTCTCTCTATATAGACAGAATTTTCAATTCTTACTGCAAGGTTAACGTTAATAAATATCCTTTTGATGAGCACGAATGTGATATATCTGTTTGTTTTCAACACCAGATTAACACGGAAGTATCTTTAAATAATTTCGTGTACAACGTGACATATAATCCAACATATAATCAATGGGAGTATACATTTAAAGAAAAAGATATTGTAAAAGAGGGCATCATAACAGCCGGTGTTATAGTCTACAGCAAAAGAAAAATTTCTAGTGCGACAATAACCAGCATTATACCCCCAATTATGTTAACATTATTAATCATATCTGTCTATCTATTACCAGCTGAATCTGGAGAGAAAGTTTCTGTTGCAATTACTGTTTTTCTCGCAAATATTGTTTTTCTTTCTGAAACTGAGAAAAAACTGGGAAACAATTCTCGTGAACCTTCTATATATTTAATATATCTTTTAATTTTGACACTTGTAAGCGGACTTTCTTCTGTCGGCTCAGTAATTGTGTGTAAACTGTACGTCCACCAGACTGGCACCAACACCAAGTCAGAAAATGTTAATGAATCAAGCGGATCTAAAAATAAAATCGGGATAATAGGAAACACAGATGAACCAAATATTGAGTCGAAAGATAAAATTCCTTCTAAGAAACGTCGAATAACATATATACAGCTAGACAAAATATTTTTGTTAGCAACTGTTTTGTTCCTTCTACTCTATATCGTTATTGCGTCATCAACCTCTGTTTAGTAATGAGAAATGAGAGGTAAATTTGGAATATATTTCATTACATTTATTCTGCACGAGATGAACTGAAAGACTACCTCACATTTAAAATATAAAAATAATCACCAAATATCGTTTAATGCAGTACTATTGTACGAATATTTGAGTATTCTGTCATCATCTAATATATTTAATAAACACATGAAATTGCAGTTTCCATTGTTTTAATTGAACAGGAGTTTTAATTGAACAGGAGTTAACTGAAACAATAAATAAGCCATACAAATATGCAAACCATTGAACACATCAATTTACCATTTTATTGCACTTGAACTTGTTTATTTCTCGAACATTCAGAAAATTTGATTGTATGGAGAATGCACTAAAAATGTCACTTATTTGGTGATAATAAGAATTCAACGTTGGACATCACCCGTTAAATATAGAATTTATTTCAATAACTATCAGTTCACAGTGTTAAAGATGTGTAAATTGTTCACTTTCTTTTCTTCCCTTTTGATTCGGAGGAAATCTATTGTTGTAGCATGAGAATATTTGCGATTAATGTGGCATTAAATGTTCAAATAATTTATGAGAAACACATGAATATCTACTCTCTTTTCGCAAGTTGGATTATTTCGGAATTCCTTAGATATATTTGTAGCCCACGTTCTTGGAATGTACTTGACAATAAACACACACATACACACACACACATACACACAGACACACGCGCACGCACACACGCGCACACACACACGCACACGCACACACACACACACACACACACACACACACACACACACACACACTCTTAAAATTCAATGTGAAAATGATATTATAAACTGAGGTAAACTGGACATGAAAGAATTTCTTTGCGAACTTTCCCACTAATATATTCGAATTGCACTAGATATAATAATTTCGTTCTTTAAAGACATTACTCACTGTCAGTTATAAATCACGATTTTAACTTGAATTGAAGCTTATAATTTGTCTTATCTATTTCGCATACTGGTTTTTTACAGCCTTTATTGATGAATTCAATTCTTTCTCTTCAGTCGAAACGATTACTTTGCAAATGAAAGGCTGGAATTATATTGTGGATGAGATATATTTTCCAATGGAATAAATTACGAAGGGTACATTTTACATATAAATTGACTAACACGTCTATGACATTTCTTCGATTCCTAATCTTGAGATTGTTTGAAGATATACGCAATTTCTAAACTTAGCCGCATAGGTACAACTTAATTCTTCACGAATGCTACTCCTTTCCATGACTCGTAAATATCATTCATATTTTACACCAAATTACTGCTTTTACCATCAAAATCTACTTCATGTGTCACAAGATCTACACAAGTCTTGTGGCATAAAGTTTAACTCTTTGAATCACATTCTTTACGTTAGTTCGTGTATACCAAATATCATAAGAAACACTTGAGACGTTGGATGTCCTGCTAGTAAAAATTCGAATACCACCTTATGTGAAATTGTAAATGAGTAGAACAAATGCATTCTAAATATAACAGGGGAGTTGCAATATCACCACCAAGCTAACATTCAAATGATTGTGGAATGAACTACTACCAATACAATTCCTAATTTTACAATATTGCGTCTATCTCTCTTCATACGGAAAAAGGCATAACCATCCAGAATTATGTACACAATTGATATACTATTAAAAAAGACGAATTGCCCACAACTTGAATACGTTTCCTTTATGAGTTTAATCTCCTTAATGATAGTGCTTCAAATGCAAAACTGTAAAAAAAAAAAAAAAGGAGAAATTCTTGATCCCACGCCGCAATGAAAGCATTGAATTGTAGAGATATAGGATTATTTATAACTGTTTTTAGATAGAGCAGATAAATGTGCATCTTTAATATATGTATTTTGAGGCATTGGTAACTCTACTACATATCTATTGAATACTGTGTTAGTTGACACAATCTTTAACACGCCGGAAGAAATGCTTAGTTGTATTTGGTTTGTCCTTACTATCTTAATATATATTACATTGTTTGGGGTCGATATCATGAGTACGAGGCAAACACTGCGATGGTCTTGTTTCAGAATTTAAAGCAATTTTACGTGACCAGTAACACTCAGTGGTAATACTTAATCGAAACCCAACTAGAACACTACAGGTGATTTTTGTCAGTATCTATGAAGTTGTAAAGTAATTATGTAACCCGAAATTTATATATTTTTCTTCAATTATGCTTACTCAAACATATTGTGCACACGCTTGAAATTTAAACGAAATATAAACATTCGATTATTGTGAAATGATAATTTTGAAATTGATGTAGAATTTGTAACAATTAATTTTGCATTTTGTTTGTATTAACTATCTACTATTGCTTTTTTCTAAATTGATGTAAACTTTGAATGATGTGACATGGAACATAATGTATTTGAAATTTTTTGTGTTTGCTCATAGTAAATCTTATTAAAGTCTATTATAGCGTTATTCATCAAGAGTTCGTTCTGAAGATGTTGTACGGCATAACGAATGAAATAATCATATTATTTCCCTTGGTTAGGAAATTAAGTGACCAGTTATACCTCCACATAAACGAACAATAAAAGAATATAGATATCTCGTTAATTGTTCATTGATTTTGATTTACATTAATGATTACAAATTCACATCTGAACATTGATTTAAAAATTTCGATTGCATTTAGTAAACGTAAGACATTACGTTAATATAATCTATTAAATGCAGCATCGATTTCATCATTT
>NC_142942.1:39035318-39060605 GCF_046866305.1 Octopus bimaculoides
TGCATGTATATAATTGTGTGTGTATATAGATATATATTCAATGCAGCGCGGAATTTTGTCACTGAAAAGGTCACGGTCTCAAAGCGACGAAAATATTTTGACAAATGAAATATAAATGTTGAAATCAATCTAATGTTTTTTTTTGTGTTATTTTAAATGGCTTCTAAACACCTTCCACGCTGCAATCGTTTTTGTGTGGTATATATATATATATATATATATATATATATATATATATATATATATATATATATATATATATATATATATATATATATATATATATATATATATATATATATATATATATATATATATATATATATATATATATAATATATATATATATATATATATATATATATATATATATGTATGTATGTATGTATGTATATATATATATATATATATATATATATATATATATATATATATATATATATATATATATATATATATATATATATATTAAGAAAGAGAGAGAGAGAGAGACAGAGACAGACAGAGACAGAGAGACAGAGAGAGAGAAACAGAGACAGAGAGATAGAGAAAGAGAAAGAGAGATACATATAGTTGCCGGTATATATAATACTAGCAGAAACACCAGTCATTGACTTGTTTGAAAGAAGCTGCAAAAATTGTTCTTTGAAGATCGAAATTTATTCATTTACATTGTATTGAACATATTTAAGAACTGGTTAGCTTTCATGCAGATGATAGAGCTGTTCTTTCTGGCCAGTATTATCATGGATAAATATAATCTACTGATCTATGATCTCGAATATTTCCGTATATAAAGGAAGTAAACATCGCACAGACTTTAGCTTCTGTCTAGTACAAGATGATTAAATAAAATAGTTTTTCTTAGACAAATATAGTGTGACGTTGACAATATCAATTCAAAGTTATTTATCATTCTGCAAATTTTAGGTTATTGATCTTATGGCAAAATCTTCCTTGTTGACAATGTTTTGGATTTTACCAGAAGGGGAAATAATAAAAAAAATTGTTCTTGCTCTCCACTCTGGATGTCCCAGCATAATACTGATGGTGTGTAAAACAGTCCTCTTCTCATTGCAAACTAGCAACTTCCAACGTCTGACTCTAGGACCTCTTAATTGGTCATCGCAAAGACAGACGTATTAGAATCTGAAGTCATTTGAACTCGAAGGGCATATTGAAAGGTAATAAATAAAAGCGAGGAATAAAGACACATACACCTTTTCCACAGCCAGACGTTATTGTGGCCTGTATGACATTCCTCGTGATAACGGGTCTTGTGCCAATGCACAGCTTTGGTTGAGACACGTTGCACAGAAGCATGATTTGAGAGCCTATTTTCATGGAAAGCAATGACGAGGAGCTCCTGGTGGCTGCAATGAGTTTAAGAACTTAACCGGGAAATTGACTATTTCATCCACAAGAGAGACTATAGATGTATATGTTTGTTTCCTGGTAAACGTTTCTCGAGTCTTTCATTAAATTATTCGCAGTAACGTTCTTTGGTGCTATGACTGCTTTTTCGCATAGCCGAGTAGCATTTGTGTAATTCTCAACCGAGCGGACTAAGTTGCAGATTTTTGATAGATTCAAGTCACCTTCATCATAGATATCTAGCCTTCCTTCTCTAAGTTGCAAAATGGTACGGGCAAATTGCTCCGAGAGAAGCTTCTATATATTTAATATATCTCTTAATTCTGACATTTGTAAGCGGACTTTCTTCTGTCGGCTCAGTAATTGTGTGTAAACTGTACGTCCACCAGACGTGCACCAACACCAAGTCAGAAAATGTTAATGAATCAAGAGGATCTAAAAATGAAATCGGGAAAATAGGAAACACAGATGAACCAAATATTGAGTCGAAATATAAAATGCCTTCTAAGAAACGTCGAATAACATATATAAAGCTAGACAAAATATTATTGTTAGCAATTTTTTTGTTCCTTCTACTCTATATAGTTATTGCGTTATCATCAAAAGCTGTTTTGTAGTGAGAAATGAGAGGGAAATTTGGAATATATTTCATTACATTTATTCTGCACGAGTTGAGCTGAAGGATTAACTCACATTTAAAATATAGAAGTAATCACATAGCATCTAATGAAGTACTTTTGGTAAGATAAGCTGAGTATTTCTTCATCACCTGATATATTTAATAAACACATGAAATTGCAGTTTCCATTGCTTTGCGCACTTCTTAATGAATTTTAAAATTATCTTCTTAGATCACAGAATATTGTCCAACTACGGGCTGGAAAATTATGTCAGGCTAAATTACAAAACACATTTCACTTAAATCGAAAGAAATAATTGAACAGGAGTTAACTGAAATAATAAATGAGCCAAACAAATAGGCAAACCACTGAACACCAATTTACCATTTTATTGCACGTGAACTTGTGTATTTCTCCAGCATTCAGAAAATTTGATCGTATGGAGAATGCACTAAAAATGTCACATATTTGGTGATAATAAGAATTTATTGCTGGTCGTTTGGTTTGTTGACACCCGTTAAATATATCAGTTCATAGTGATTAAGATATTGTGTAAAGTGTTCACTTAATTTCTTGCATTCCCTTTTGTCGTAGTATGAGAATATTTGCGATTAATGTGCCATTAAGTGTTCAAATAATTCATGGGCTACTCAAGAATGTCTACTGTCCTTTCGCAGTTGGTAATATTTCGGAATTCCTTAGGTATATTTGCAGCCAACGTACTTGGCAATACAAACACGCACACACACACACACACACACACACACACACACACACATGCATTGATATATGTATGTGTAATTAGTCTCATGAATTTCGCACACTGATATTTTCACAGCCTTTGTTGATGAATTCAATTCTTTCTCTTCAGTCAAATCGATTACGTTGTAAATGAAAGACTGGAATTATATTGTCTCATTAATTAAATTACCGAGTGTAGATTTTACATGGCATATAAATTGACTAACAAGTCTATGACAGCTCGATTCCTTATCTGGATATTGTTTGAGCATATACACAATTTCTAAAATTAATCACATCGGTAAAAATTAATTCTTCACGAATGCTACACCATTTCATGATCCCCAAAAGTAATCTATATTTTGAACCAAAGTACTGCTTTTACCATCAATATCTATTTCATGTATCGCAATCATTGTGGCATGAAGTTTTAACTCTTTGAATCACATTCTTTACATTGCTTCATGCATACCAAATATCATAACAAATACTTTAGACTTGTGTCCTGCTAGTAAAAATTCGAATATCACCTTATGTGAAATTGTAAATGAGTAGAACAAAAGCATTCTAAATATAACAGGGGAGGTGCAATATCACAACCAAGGTAACCTGAATGAACTACTACCAATACATTTCATAATTTTACAATACTCCATTCTATGTTCCTCCACACTTGGATTATCGTAGTATGAGGTTCATCTTCAATGGATAAAAGAGTAAACGTAAGATGTACTTAATTACAGAATTTGCCGTACCCTAACGTACAAATATGTAACAGCGCTACAGGCAAATACAAATTTGATGAAGATACAGGAGTCACTCTAATAAGTGATGGAAGTGCTTCTGTATATATAGACAAAATTTTCAATACTTACTGCAAGGTTAACGTTAAGAAATATCCTTTTGATGAGCACGAATGCGATATACCTGTTTGATTTGAACACCAGATTAACACGGAAGAAACTTTAGTAATTTTGTGTACAATGTGACATATAATCCAACACATAATCAATAGCAGTACACATTTAAAGAAGAAGATATTGTAAAAGACAGCATCATAACAGTCGACGATAGATTTCAGAGCCAAAGAAAAATTACTAGTGCGAACATAGCCAAAATTATAACCCCGTTTATGCTAACGTTATTAATTGTATCTGTTTATGTATTGCCAGCTGTGTCTGGAGAGAAGGTTGCTACTTCAGTTACTGTTTTTCTAGCAAATGTTATTTTTCTTTTTGAAACTGAGAAAAAACTGGGTAATAATTCTCGTGAACCATCTTTATATTTATATTATCTCGTAATTCTGACACTTGTGAGCGGACTTTCTTCTGTCGGCTCAATAATTGTGTGTAAACTGCACGTCCACCAGACTGGAGCCGACACGAATTCAGGAAGTGATCGAGAATCGAACAGATTGAAAATAAAATCGGGATTATAGGAAACACAAATGAACCAAATATTGAGTCGAAAGCTAAAACGCCTTTTAAAAAACGTCGAATGACATATCAGTAACTAGACAAATTGTTTTTGTTAGCAACTGCATTATTCGTAACACTGTATATCATTATAACTTCATCAAACTCTATATAGTAATGAGAAATGAGAGGTAAATTTGCAATATATATTTTTTTATATTCCAACTAGAGGCCTGAAACACACATCTCGGTAAATTACAAATCAAACACAATTAAAATAAAGCAAAGCGAATAATTGAACATAAGTGAGCTGAAACAGCAAATAATCCATAGCAAAGTGCAGACCATTGAACACACACCACTTCACAATTTTATTGCATTTGAATGAATGTGTTTATTTTTGCAGCATTATGAAAAACTTGTTATATGAGTGGATGCATTGAAAATCTCACATATTTGGTGATAACAGGAAAATTTATCATTGTTCATTTTGTTTGTTGACATATTACACAACCACTATATATACAGTTTATTTCAATAATTATCAGTTCACAGTGTTAAAGACACTGTGTAAATTGTTCTTTTAATTTCTTTTATTCTCTTTGTATTTTGGAAGATCCCTTGTGTCACAATATATCCTATTTGCGAAGAATGTGACTTGAAAATTTCAAATAATTGATAAGAAACTGAAGCCCATCTACTGTCCTGTCGCAGTTTGGAATACTTCGCAATGGATTAGGCATATCTTGCAAGACACGTAATTGGCAACACACAAACACACACACACACACACACAGACACACACACACACACACACACACACACACACACACACACACACACACACACACACACACACACACATTCAAAATGTAAACGATTTCATATGCTTATCTATGCTGGAAATGAAGAACTTTCTTTACAAAGTCTTTACTATTATATTCAAATTGCACCAGAAATTTCGTTCTTTGCACTCATTACTCGCTGTCAGCTAGCTGTCAGCTATGAATTACAAATTTTACGTGGATTAAAGCGTACAACTTCTGTCTCATGAATATCGCATACTGATTTTCCTGATGAATTCAATTCTTCCTTCAGCCAAAACGATTACATTTTAAATGAAAAATTGGGATAGTGTTGCGGATAAGATATATTTTCTAATTAAATAAACTATGAAATGCAGATTTTACATGGTGTATATATTGACTAATATATCTATGACTACCCAATACCTCATCTAGAGATAGTTTGAGGATATACACACTTTCTAAAATTAACCACATCAGTAAAAATTAATTCTTTACGAATGTTACTCTTTTTCATGACACCCAAGAGTTATTTATATTTTACACCAAATTAATATATATATTTTGCGGCATTGCTGAATCTGATATGTATGTATTTAATATTATGTGATCGATCAGAAACCGGGTAGCTGGCACAATTGTTAACACACTGGATAAAATGCTTAGCTGTATTTCGTCCGTCTTTACGTTGCGCTGAAATCGACTTTGCCTTTCATTGTTTCTGGGGTTGCTTAAGAATTTAAAACTAATATTACATGTTCAGTAACACTCAGTGGTAATATAAACAATAGAGGTGATTGTGTCAACATCTATGAAGTTATAAAGTAATAATGTGATCAAAAATTTATATATTTTTCTTCCACTATGTTTACACACACATATTGTAAACAGGCTTGAAATTAAAACAAAATATAAACTTTTGATTATTATAAAATGATAATTTTCATACTCACATATAATTTGCAATAATTAATTTTGCATTTACGTTATATCAACTATTTACCTATTGTTATACTAATTTGATGTAAACTTCGAATGGTGTGTCATAAAGTATAATGTATTTGAATTGTTATTGTGTTTGCTATTAGGAAATCTCATTAAAAACAATAAAATATCGTTATACATGAAATGCTATTTAAGTAGGACTATTCGTTCGTGGCTTACTAATTGATTTAAGTTATATAACGACCACTTATACTTTGTAATGAACTAATGTTATTCACGACACTTATAAAATACAACTAAAATGTTAACTAACAAAGAACTGCCTACACGGTAGCTTACTAAGATATCCGATCTGGTATGCGCTCTTCTTTCTGCATTAGGTGATATATTTTGTGTAATTATCTTGTTATTCGAACTCTGTAATTGCAATGATTTTATTTTGGCACTCCGTCGCTTGCGACGTCGAGGGTTCCAGTTGATCCGATCAACGGAACAACCTGCTCGTTAAATTAACGTGCAAGTGGCTGAGAATTCCACAGACACGTGTACCCTTAACGTAGTTCTCGGGGATATTTAGCGTGACACGGTGTGACAAGGCTGGCCCTTTGAAATACAGGTACAGCAAAAACAAGAAGTAAGAGTGAGAGAAAGCTATGGCGAAAGAGTACAGCAGGGTTCGCCACCACCCTCTGCCGGAGCCTCGTGGTGCTTTAGGTGTTTTCGTTCAATAAACACTCACAACGCCCGGTCTGGGAATCGAAACCGCGATCCTATGACCGCGAGTTCGCTGCCCTAACCACTGGGCCATTGCGCCAAACTATAGCAATGGTAGGTAGTACACTAATACTATTACCCGTTATTTCCCAAAATATTTTACAACTACAACAACAACAACAACAACAACAACAATAATAATAATAATAATAATAATTCTTGACAAGTACATGGAAAAAATAGAGGATGTAATATGGGTGGAGCACTCACAGAAAACAGCACTTCTCGGAACCGCTCGAATACTCCGGAAGGTGCTCGAAAAATAAGGGGTATTACCTTAGCTTATTGGTAGTGAACAGCTGACACCGTAGTACATCTCCAGCTTTAGTAGCTGAGCAAAGGCAATAATAATAATTCCATATCTTGTTAAAATAATATAAAAATAGATATATAATTACCTATATTTCATCTCTAGTCTTCGATAACGATCCAGTCTAGCTGACTCCAAATTACATCCTTTGCCACTCTACGGGCACTCTAACAGGTATGGTAGCTATAAATCTCATCTTACCCCTACTCACTAACTAAATTCTTAATGTATTACCACCCTTCTAACGGTCATTATTGCCTGTGTTTTGTTTTTCCCGTTCATGGTCAGATTCAGCTGACTGAAAGGTATATTCCGATTGCACTTTTGCAGTGTTCTATTGCTTCGAAATTATATGTATCATTTGATAAATACGGTTTTTTGCAATCATCTATAAAAAAAATGCGTGAGACGTCTGTGAAGGACTAACATATCCATCGTCCGATATTTATTCATTTACTTATACATATACATATACATGTGCGTGTGTGCGTGCGCGCGCATATATACTTATCTATAAAGGGTAAAGATCCACTTCGGTCATGACTGCACCTAGAAATTCCCTCTCCGCGGCAGGCAGAAGTCCGGCCAAGATTGTTTATGGAAGACCAACAGTCACTCATACATATCAGCCTACCCTCTCCGTGTCACCAATGTTATCCAAGGGAAAAGTAAAGGCCGATAATGCTTGGTACTAATGAGATCGCAACTTATTTCTACAACTGAGTGAAATCTAGCAACATGAAATAAGTAACATACAACCCTTCCTAGGAATCGAACTCACTACTTTATGATTGTGAGCCAAACGCTCTAATTACTGAGCCATATGCCTACATATATGCATTCAAATATACTCTATATGCATATTTATTAATATTTGCATATTCGGTTATGATAAAAACCGACTGTGTTATAAAAAGGCGTTATGACTTTCCCCAAACACAACATAATAAAAACAATTTTACATTTATCTCATGTGTGACTCAATATTTTTGCTGAGTACACATTTATTATTTTCACACAAGAATGTTCTTGATGGTAAGTTCGAAGTTTCGGCCAGGTAAACCGTCGACGGACTAAGCAGTCCGATGATGGCTTAACTGGGCTAAACTTCGAAATCACTGACAGAAATAATTCTTGTATGAAGATAATAGATATATATATTTATATATATAAGTAAGATTCAGTTGAATTAGGTGCTTAGATTGAGGCACCTTGTTAGGTGTGAATAATATACACACACAGCTATATTTTATGAATATCAAACTTGGTAAATTAGTACCGGTCGCATGATGATATTCTAGCAGTGTATGTAGACAATTAGATATATGTGAGTGAAGAAATCTGCTCTGGAGGTATTCAGACATGTAAATTATATTAAGCATAAAGTTCATAATATTTACGAAGGGCATATTACTAGACAGGTGATTAAAATATATATAAATAACAGTTACTCATTTACACACACACATAGGGATGTATATATATATATATATATATATATATATATATATATATATATATATATATATATATATATATATATACATATGCATATATATGTATACACACACCCCATATATATATATATATATATATATATATATATATATATACCCCATATATATACATACATACATATATATATATATATATATATATATATATATATATATATATATATATATATATATATCATTAATTACCCTCTAATTTCACATTTGCTTAACACAATGTAACGTTCTCGGGCTGCTTCTTCAGTTACATTTCCCTAAACTTGTAGAAATCACAAACCTCTAGGGCACCTTTGACAGACGTTTGGTCGTGTCAATACATATTGACAGTTTTAATTTACGTAGGTTCATTGATTCACTTGGCATAGAAACACTGCATTTTGATAACAATATGATCTGAGTAGTTCACCATTTTCCACGACACTTACTCTAATGGGAAATGTAACTGAAGATCTACTAAACGATATATTATTTGTCAATTATAACGAAATAGTATGAATGAATATACTCGTTGTAGTAATTATTAATATCGAATTAGTGCAATTGTCTACATCATTAAGTGTTTCCCGTAAACAATACTAAATCAAATGCATTTAGAGGTTGATATGGGAGCGCTTATACCACTAAAACAATGATACACTTAGTTATATATATATATATATATATATATATATATATATATATATATATATATATATATATATATATATATTATATATATGTAAATGAAGAGAAAGAAAGGAACAGAGAAAAATGGAGGGTAGAACTCTACCCTCCATTTTTCTCTGTTCCTTTCTTTCAGCAATAGTCAGCCATAATTAAGTGAGTAAATAGACAGCATACATAAGGTTGAACTCACGCGTATATTCCTACATTGCTATTATGAACTGAACACAGCTGATAACCGGTGATATTCATGATATAGTCTGCTGTGTTTCTGCAGCACTTTTTATTTGTATATCACGAAATATCGTATGGATCAGTGACTATTATATAAAAAACAAGGTATTTCCAATCGCTTAAATTTTAGATGTTGTTGCATATGTCTATTTAAAAAAACATATTACACTCATAAACATAAAATACGTACATCATACATGCACAAACTCTCACACACACACACATATATAAATATATACGTTAAGTTTGCTAGAATTATACTGACAATTGGCAATTACTTTGAAGTATTTGTTGAGGTTTCCTCGTATATTTCGTGCATATTGAATCTTTTACAAAAGCTCAGTATATATTTCAAGCCACAGACTTCTGTAAAAGTAACGCGAGCGATATTTTCTCTTTTTATTTACATTATGATATTAATTTTTGTCATATATTTAATGCTAATCGGAAGCACGGTTTCCCTAAAATCAACGAAGAAGTCCTTTGTAAATGATTTGTTTAAAAACTATGTGAAATCTGAAAGACCCGTTACCCGCGACGAAGACGAAGTATACGTAAATATATCGCTTGAAATAAAGAACATTATTGAATTTGATATTACGAAAGGTATAATGACAAGTAATCTCCTTCTTGGATTATCGTGGTATGATGTTAATCTTATGTGGAATAGTGAAAATACTAATATAAGCTATGTAAAAGTTGAATTACAAAAAGTGTGGTATCCTAACGTACAAATATGTAACAGCGTTACAGGCAAATTCACATTTGACGGAAATTGGGGAGTCACAATAAAGAGTGATGGAAGTGTTCACTTACATATAGACCAAATTTTCCATACTTACTGCAAGGTTAACGTTAATAAATATCCTTTTGATGAGCACGAATGTGATATATCTGTTTGTTTTGAACACCAGATGAACCTGGAGGTAATGTTACATGATTTTATGTACAGAGTAACTTATAAACCTATATCGAATCAATGGGATTATAGATATGAATACAGAGAGGTTGAAAAAGAGGAGATCATAACAGCTGGTGTTATTGTGTACAGCAAAAGAAAAACTTCTAGTGTAACAGTAACAAAAATTATACCTCCAATTATGTTAACATTATTGATTTTATCTGTGTATGTGTTGCCGGCTTCTTCTGGAGAGAAAGTTTCTATTGCAATTACTGTTTTTCTCGCAAATATTGTTTTTCTTTCTGAAACTGAGAAAAAACTGGGTAACAATTCTCGTGAACCTTCTATATATTTAATATATCTCTTAATTCTGACACTTGTAAGCGGACTTTCTTCTATCAGCTCTGTAATTGTATGTAAACTGTATGCCCACGAGTCTAGCGCCAGCACAATTTCAGAAAAGGGTCAAGAAACAAACAGATCGAAAACTAAAATCGGGATCATAGGAAACGCAGATGAACCAATTATCGAGACAAAATCTAAAAGGCGCTTTAGGAAATGTCGAATAAAATATCAGATGCTAGACAAATTATTTTTGTCAGCAACTGTGTTATTCCTTCTACTCTATATCATTATTGTTTCAGCAAACTCTATCTAACAAGTGATAAAGAAATTCCAGTATATTTTATTACAACTTTACTACACGTTACACGTAATAAACTGAAATATAAACTTGCATTAAAAATATAGGCGGAATGTGGTACAACTCTATGGATAAGAATGGTTGACGATTTTAACATCATCGAATATATTTAAAGGACATACCAAATGTCAGCGTCCGTTCTTTTTCGCTCTTCTAAAGAAATTTTGAAATTATATTCTTGGATGCCAGAATTTTGTACTACAGGCTGAAAACACGTCTCAGCATATTAGAGAAAACATACAATTCACATAATGAAAAACGAAATAATTGAACAGAAATAAACTGAAACTATATATAAGGCAAACCAAAATTCAACAAACTGAACGTACATAAGTTCGATTGCTATCACAAATTCTGTTCTGGTGATGTGCTAGAAATCTAACGTGTTTGATTATAATAAAAATATTTTATTATTTATAATTTTATTTCTTCACACACACACACACATATATATATATATATATATATATATATATATATATATATATATATATATATATATATATATATATATATATATATATATATATATAGACCCACTAAGTATTGAACTTATTTCACTAACTATCGGCTGACTACTGTGTAAATTTTTCATTTAATTTTAAAAATTTACTATGCGTTTAAAAATTATTTTGTTTCAAACGAACTTATGTATATTTGCGATTAATTTGCCATTTAAGTTGCAAATAATTTACGATAAATCCCGCATCAGCCATACGTTGCAAACTGGCGTGGGATTTATATTTATACGTACTGTAAAAATGTCTCTTTCTTTAGAGTAATTAGTCGTTGTATAAGCCAGCAATAAACCAGGGATACTATTTGGATTCAGACATATCACTTGTGCTTGATAGATGTCTCACATTGAGTTTTAGTATTTTTTCTTTTTTGGCTTCAAGGCTTCTCTCCTGGTAAAAGGCGTACGTCATAAAAAAAAGATTCGTGTGATATACTAATTCAATTTTTTAATCTAAGAGTGTTGTTTTTTTATGGCATATTAATTGACTAATTCGTCTAATATATGACAGGTCGGTTTCTTCGCCTAGAGATCGTTTGAGTCTATACACAATTTCTAAAATTTCCAAAAAATGAACACCATTTAAAGACACCCAGGAGAGATATCTTACAACTAAATTATTGCCAATAATATCAATAGCCATCTTTTCAATGCATGACGACATTTACACATCTTCCATGATGGCAAAATCTCTTAATACTTAGAAATATATACTTAACGTTTTACAAATATACGAAATATAATCATATCATCTAAAATAAACTGGAAACGTTTGAACTTTGTTCTGTCTAAATACGAACACTGCGTTTCAGAACACTATAGGGTTTTTAACCAAACTACATTCTAAATATAAAACGAGCCTCACAATAACACTACCAAGTTAACTGCGAAGCGATTGCTAGAATGAAGTGCTGCAATTGGAAATCAAAACCTGCCAACTCGTACTCAACAGCCCTACAAAAGGCAACAATGATGAACTGCTAGATATTTATGTTGAAAAAGAAAACGAACTGCACTTAATTTGAAAATAATTCAATTCTACAATGACATTTCTAAGCATTTTGCATCCAATACAAAAGAGTAAAAAATGAAAAGAAAAAAAATGAAAGAAAAAACATCATATTTTTGGTGAAATGCTTGACTGTTTGCTTTAATGATATTTACTGGCAACAATTATAGTAGAATTTATTCTATAATATAATATATATTCTATAGAATACATATTAGTTCTATAATAGAATATATATGGTTATTTATATTTGGCTGTTTGTGGACGGAGAAATCAAACGATCTTCTTAAAATTACCATGTATCTAACATTCTGTTGTAATGCATAATCAAGAACCGACTAGAACTGTAGAGCTATCGTTGGTTGCATCGATCAATTTAACAAAGTAAATATGTTATCTAAAATGCATATGCTTTCGTACATGATATTTGAACCAATATATATATAATATATATATATATATATATATATATATATATATATATATATATATATATATAATATACACACTTTAGATGCAAAATAAATAAAAGTGCTTGTACATTATGAAATGATAACGTTTATTTTCATATAAAATTTGTCATAATTACTTTTGCAATTGCCTTATATTACGTATTATCTTATCATTTATGTGTTGTAAATTTTGAATCATATGTCGTAAATTAAAATGTATGTATTTCTTTATTGCCCACAAGGGTATAAACACAGAGGGGACAAACAAGGACAGACAAAGGGATTAAGCCGCTTACATCGACCCAGTGTGTAACTGGTACTTATTTAATCGACCCAGAAAGGATGAAAGGCAAAGTCGACCTCGGCGGAATTTCAACTTAGAACGTAAAGACAGACGAAATAGTGCTAAGCATTTCGCCTGGCGTACAAAAGTTTCTGCCAGCTCACCACCTTTTAAATTAAGATGTATTTGAAATATTATTGCTTTTGTTTATGGCAAAGCTCATTCAAAAAGCTGTTATACCGGTATACATTAAATGATAATTATATGATATTGTTATACAGGCTACAGTGAAAAGCAATATTTTGCTTCCTGTGTTCATATATATATATATATATATATATATATATATATATATATATATATATATATGCATGCCTGTATGTATGTATCTATAAATTTTGAACTCGGTTTAATCAAGTATAAACATCTATAACCAAATAGAAATCTATAAACCAAGGACATACGATTTTCACGTCATTTTCAACAAAATTTATTCAAATATAATTTAAAGACTCATGAATCAAAATAGGCATTGAATGAAAATTTAGGAAGACTTACAGTTGGCAAATTAAATATATAATATATATTTTTATAATATATATAATATATATATTTTATAATATATATAATATATATATTTTATAATATATATAATATATAGTGACATAAATCTTACAAACATTTAGACGAAGTTACCTGGATACCTTACCTTAAAACACTTCCCCAATATACTGTTCGAGTAAATTACATAAAATTGCATATGTTCGTGTTAACGAACCAAGACATGCATAATAAAAACCGATACAACTGTCAAAGACAATACTACATAGCATGATATATATTTCTTGCGCAACATACTAATCGAACGTTATATTATAAACCCATCGTCTTACCGCCTATCAGCTCTACTTAATTATCACATTACAGGTACCATCGATGCACAAAAGCAGATCCGTTACACATGCTAGACAAGTGCTGGTAAAATTAAACAGCAGTAGATATAAAGATAGAATCAGTAAGTGTTGCCACCTGAGGGTTGATATTTGAATCGGATAATAAACAAGTTTCGTTGTGAGGACACTCATGAATATTGATGTATCTAATTATTTTATATTTTCTGGTTATGTATAATATGTACAAAACATAGTTGTTTAATATGTACAAAACATAGTTGTTTAAAATCATATAATTCGTAAAATCACATTAGTGATTTATGGTATCTGTTGCGTTTTATTACATCCATTTGGATACTTGACAGAGATGAAAGCTTCATTACGGTGAAAATACATTTATGTACATTTGTAAGTATGTCTATATGTATCTTCAACGTGGACGGGTAACCACTCAGAAACCATTGACTGTGAGTATCATGTAATGCTGGATAAGGTGAGTATGAAAGTTCTAGACAGGGAGTTTCACAGTTCATAAGGAATAAATTAATAGATGAAAAAAATACATGTCTGTATTTTCCTATCTCCTATTTTACTATTTATTCTTCTATCTAATATGTTTTTCTAATAGACTGTGAATTTTCCTGTCTAGAACTTTCATAATCAACTCGTCTTTGATGACGAAACACCCAGTTTACGGACATGCCAGCTTGTCACGTGGCATATCCTCAAAGAAGCTGTAAAACTTCGAATTCACCTCACCCTAAATACATATTGTAAATGACATGAGATACTCGTCCTGAGTTTGTTTTTCTTGTCCCTTTTCATCTAATATAATATATACCTGCTAATTCGGAGACTAATACGGATCCTTTAGCTCCAGCCACAGCTGTGAACTTGAAACCTAACAGGTGACCAATTATAACATTTAATCAGCGTACCTATTCATTTAGATTACCAGTGAGTGAAATCCCTCATATTATATGTATATATATATATATATATGTATATATATATATATATATATATATATATATATATATATATATATATATATATATATATATACAATTCTTTCGCAAGATTGGTATTGGCAGTAACGTCGAGATTTTGACCGGGTATGCGATCATAAGACCCTAGATTACAAGCTAATCTAGACCTATGCAGTCTCTGTTGAGATAAAATTTGTTTGATGCTTGTGATAGTCAGGTGAATGGTGATTAAGTGATAGGTTTGGTTATGATGGGTAGGTGTTGTGGATTCTTTTTTAAATTTGGGGTTATGTTATTGTTTAGAATTAATTTATGTATACAGACAATGCTAAAGCTCTGTGTATGTTTAGGTCTGTTACCTTCATGTTTATGGGTTGTTCTTAGTAGTTCACAAAAAGCATGTAGATAGTAAATGAAAGCTTTTGGCCAGTGGATATGCCATTAGTTTGGGGTATTTTTTGGTTTTGTTGATTTAACTCTTTAGTTTGGAAATATAAAGCTCAAATTTTCGAAAACTTAGCAATTGGTAGTCTCAGCTTTTTGCAATGGGATTTTTAATGGTTCACAAAAGATAGTAAATGTGTGGTATGTCTTGGCTGGTCAAAAATTCTGTTTATTTTTTGACATTATTTAAGGTATTTCCAGTTTGCATTTGGAAAGTAGAGGTTATTTTTCGAGCACGTTAAGTCGTTGTTAGTATAGGAATTTGTTTATCGTGTACGTTGATGTTCGCAAGAGGATTTGCGTAGATGTAAAGTTTGTTGGTGAGTATATTTCTCACTAAAGGCCCATTGTTCTATAAGCAGTTTGATTAAAATGTTCTAATTTTAACCTTCATCTTTTATCGTTTGTGGACTATGTTTTATAGATATTTATTCAATTCTTTTTCAAACGGAAGTATTTTACAATATATTATTTTAGTCCAATGCATATATGCGGAAGTGGGGCATTATGAAAAGTGCGTATATATTAATGTATCAGAATAAGAATAGAAATAATTTTAACGAAAGAAAATCGATTTAAATATTTAAAATTTGATAAAAGTATTATTTTTTTTAAAATAATCTATATGTATGTTACATAAAATTCGTCCACGGAGTAAATATTCAAATATATATTCTGACTTCGTTTGATTCATATATATTTTGTATATTGTAAGCTTATGAATATTTATGTTTCTTATAAATATTTGTGAGCGCGTACCTTATATACGTGCTAATTTTATATACGCTATAGAATGCAAATTGTTTCATACAAACAAAAGCATTCATACATATGTCTGTGTGTTTGTGTGTATGTGTGTGTGGTTTACGTTAGCAGAAGCAAAACTTAAGCTTCAGATAAAAGTAATTAATGTTTGAATAAATATCCATGTGTATTCATGTACGCGAAACTTGAAGCAACTTTTGTGCGCGAAGCGCGTAAATGTGTTTATTGACCTGGAAACTCTACTGGAGCTAGAATAACGTTATAGCCTACACGCTAATGAACTTGCTTGTTTATGATATATAGGGATAATAAACTTATCCCAACATGCTTCAAATGTGATCACGAAAGTGTTAGAAGCATATTACTTCAGCGTAGATAGTACTGAAAATGTTGCAGCTGATTTGCTGTACAGTAAATGCTTGGATGATACAGCACTGTGACATAAGTGCAGTGGGGATTGTAGCATATTGATCAAATAGTGGAAGGTATTGCATCATGAACCAGAGCATATATTTTGACCTGGTTGTGTATGGCTGGTAGCTATTACCCTCCGAAGAGGCAGTAAAGGTTCCAGATTCTCATTGTTCTTGAAGGTAAAGCGAGATAAAGCGGCAAACACCGGATCATTTGCGTTGTCAGGATATGAATATTGAATGGATAAGAATGGGATGATAAGTATTTCTGTGGATACCAAGCCAATACTTCTCTACTCAGTAAAATGAGTTATTTTCACACCCGATTACCAGTCTGCACAACGTGGTTCTGAATCCAGTGGCAATAATAATTCCAGTGGTAATAATGAAGTACGTTTCATATACAAATTGTATACATAATTATACATATATATATATATATATATATATATATATATATATATATATATATATATATATATATATATATATATATATATATATATGTATATATATATATATATATATAATCATAAATATACAGGGATTAGCATGAGTTGCTTCTCCAACATACTGAAAATTTAGAAATAGCAGTCAAAGAACTACTGATTCCAAACTACAATTTTTTTTCTCTAACGGATGGCGATATTTATGGCACTGTATATTTATGATTATAAATGGTTTTACCGATAAAGGTCTTTTCATACTGAACTACTTGGCAAAATTGTTAATTATTAATTATTAATGTTATTATTAATTGACGATTCCCTGCCCTATGTGTGTATATATATATATATATATATATATATATATATCTGAATGCATACATACAAGCATACGTACATATTTGCATATGTTTGTTTGTATCTATATTTATGTGTGTATGTATATTAATTATAGTAAAGAGTAAAATCATTACTAATTTTACAAGGTGGTCAGCGCGTTGTTGATTCATTATTTTTCTCTCCCTCACCTACAGTGCTCGGTGAGGCGTAAAGTCAATCCCTTGGTGTAATTATGTATATAATAATAAAATGTTTTGTAAAATTTACCTATGACGTTTTTATTTCCGCACTGACCACCTGGTGAAATTATTAATGATTTTACCCTTTCTTATCTCGACCGTTTTTATTTTTCTTCTTAGAGAAATTTATGCGGACACATTCAAATAATCCCAGCAAACGTTTTAAAACGTTCTGAATCAAATTTACCAAAAGCTAATTTGAAAAATTCCTGAAATAACAGGAAAAACGTAAGAATTATTAGGTTTTCTCAATAAAGCACACAAGTTCTATAAGAGAAACCCATTATTATTTAGAGCAAAACTTTCTTTACAATCAAAAGAGTAAATTTGAACACTGAACATTATTTTTGCATAAGAGGATAAAGTAGTAGATGGGTGTGATTTACGGTTTTAGGTTAAACAAATCGTTTCTCAATTTCATCTTAGTATTTTATTGTAATCCTGAATGAGTTTGACACCTCTTTTTGCAGCATCATTCAAAACAGCTCAAATTTTTCAAGTCCACTTTTGTAATCAGGATCATCATTCTATGCTGAAGGGTCTTTGCCGAGGAAATCAGTGCTGATAGTAAATCTCGCGAACAAATTTTTTGTATCAGGAGTTACAAAAAGACGAAAACTGGTTGTTTGTAAATGAAGAAAAGTTATTTTGGTGCAGAATATACCTCTTCAGTTGATTTTTTTCTTCTTCCTCTTCTTAACCTTTGTCTGCTTCCAGCATGACATGAGCAATATTTGCCTTAACCTCTGTTGGAACATTACCATCAAATATGTATAGAGGCAGAGTTTCGAGATGGTTGGAAAATTTATTTAGCAGCAGATTTACTGCTTTCTGAATCAATATTCTGATAATTTATCAGTTCACGCATAAATAGAAAAACATGATGAGGTGCTTTAATTGCTTCTGATGACAGAAACCAGGTTCGAACATATACTCGAGCAAGAACAATAATATTCTTCTTAAAGAGTTCTTCTCCCCATGAGATAAATGAAATGGATCTTGAAACAGGTGTATCTTGAATGCATAAATTGTTTTTGACATCCACGTAGCATAGCTTACAGCTCCTGATATACGAAACGATATCTCGTTCTTTGAAATGCCGCCAACAAAGAACATCCTTAACTCTAACAACTCTCAGTAATCATATTGCTGTTGTTTCTGCGTAGAAAAGTGGTATTCAAGAAATCTAAGAATGGTAGAGCGGACATCATCAGACTCTTCATTGCTACTAGTTATGTAAACCTTCTTATTCAGTTTCGTTCAGGTTTCTCTAAATCTTTTAAAAACCGCAATGTCTGGACCAGAAGTAGCACTCATCATTGAATCGAAACAGCTCCTGAAAACTCAAAAATGTGATGACGGCAAGGGAAGTACAACAGATCGCGATTGAACAATTTCTTTTAGATTTATACAGGCACCATTTACTCGATTTGTATTACTTGCTGTCACATCACAGCAAAGTACTAGAATTTTGTTGGTTATACCCCCACTTCTCCACTGCTTGGTAAACAACCATGGCTTGCCTATCTCCTGAAGATGTTAGAATTTCAGGGTCTCGGAACAACTACTCCTTGCCTTCAAAAGTTACTATTATTGCCAGTCTATCAACTTTTTCAACGGCTTTGAGTGCTGAGAGTAGCTTTCCATCCCAGTACAACACTAATTCTTCACAATCGTTTAGGTTAAATTTGTGCTGTATTCCTGTGTGTCTCGCTTCTCTAATTTTTTTCTAAAGTGTTGTAATCATCAGATTCTAATGTAGCAATCTGACGACTAGCAACTTTTGTTTCATTTCTTCATAAGACCTTTTATTTTCCTGGTAGTTTGGCTTTCATGATTTGATTGGAAATTGAAATAACACGAGTCACATGCAAATCTTTTCTTAACTTGTGTGATGAACTACTTGAAGAAGGTGATGCTATTTCACGGGTCTACGAAGAACACGTCACAGAAGCCAATTCGCACCTGTATAAACAGTTCTGAAAGAAATAAAGGAAGAATTAGTCATGAAAGGCATCATATTTCGTCACAAAATAAGTATACAAAACACATAACATTATAAAAACGGTGAGGTTATAAACATCATATTACACCTTTGTCAGAGCTACCAACACAACAGGGGAAGATCTATATCATAATACCCCACGACCAAATGAGCGAGTGCTTGCAAGTTATTATAAATAATTAAATTATATTTACAAACGCGAACGAGTCCTATTAGTTCACTGGTTATCACTAACGTATATTTCTTAATATTTTATTTCTCTATACTATCATTAGGTGCAGTACAATTCTTTCAACGGACGAACGCATCTCACAAATCCACTCACACACGGCTGGCCACCTATTGAATGACGGCGAAAAATGGGTGTTTGCCCTATACATCCGTTCTGTCCCCAGTTTTGAAAATTGCCTTCCCCAGTATATTTATTGTCAGTTGTCCTTCTAATACCAAGAATAAGTCTGAACAAGATTTTAATTTAAGAGAAAATTATATAAGAAATGAAAACAAATTATCTGATAAAATGACTTTCCGGGCGAAAACTTATACAAGGGCTAAACTGAAATATATATATATCCAATAAAAAGAAAACATCGTCGTGAAACTTGGATTTTCTGCACCTGGAGAATTCCGGCTTTGGCCGAGAACCTGACAGTGTTAATAGGCCAGTATTCGGACTGAGTACTTCCCTGAGTGGCTGTGTGCTAAGTAGCTTGCTTACCAACCACATGGTTCCGGGTTCTGTCCCACTGCGTGACACCTTGGGCAAGTAACTTCTACTATAGCCTCGGGCCGACCAAAGCCTTGTGAGTGGATTTGGTAGACGGAAACTGAAAGAAGCCCGTCGTATATATGTATTTATATATATATATATATGTGTGTGTGTGTGTGTGTGTGTGTGTGTGTGTGTGTGTGCGTGCGTGCGTGTGTGTGTATGTTTGTGTATGTGTGTGTGTGTGGGTGGGTGGGTGTGAGTGTGTGTGTGCGTGTGTGATTGTTTGTGTCTGTGTTTGCCCCCCACCATCGCTTGACAACCGATGCTGGTGCGTGTACTTCCCCTTAACCTAGCGGTTCGGCAAAAGAGACCGATAGAATAAGTACTAGGCTTCGGTTGGCTTCTTCGATGTGGTGATGGGAGCCTTTGACAGCGCGAATGTCTTCGACCTCATACGATTGTTTATGCAGGACAGCTTAAGGAAGAGATTCCCGTCGGACCTCTTTCTTCTTTACAGGGATGACGTTTTAGCCATCTCTAGATGAACTAACAGACATCCCCGAGATAAGCTAACAACAGACATTATTCCTACCCTTATATGCAGTGGACCTAATATTACTTATTGAAACCAACCGTATCATTGTCACCAGGCATGGCTGTGTGGTAAGAGAATTTCTGAGTTCAGTCTCACTGTATGGCACCTTGAGGAAGTGTGTTCTAACATAGCCTCAGACTGACTAAAGCCTTGTGTGTGGATTTGGTAGGCGGAAACTGAAAGAAACCTGTTGTATATATATGTATGTGTGTCTTTGTACCTGACTTTGTTTCCCCATCACCACTTGACAACCGGTGTTGGTGTGTTGAAGACCCCCGTAACATAGCGGTTCGGCAAAACATACCGATATAATACGTATAGTCTTAACAAATAAGTACTACAATAAGTACTGGGCTTTCTGTTCGACTAAAACCGTTCAAGGCAGCCCCCCCCCCCCACCAGCATGGTGGCAGTCAAATGATGGTAACAAGTAAAAGAGTATGGCATTAAGTTGGATACTGGTTTGTAATAAAGACCCTACTGCAAACCAAACAGAGGGCTGTCGTTCATTTACACAGTCTCCTGCCAGTTGCATATCGTGTTCAGGAACCTAGTGAAAGGTGTCCGCAGGAGAATCACGAATCTATCCTGCCTTCAAGAAATGTTCCATCCCACAGCCCCCTATCACAATGAGGCTTTGGCGTCTTATGGGTTTAAGGAACGCATCTCTTATATACCGAGGTGTAGCACCCGCAAAAACAAATGTTACCGTAAAGTTATTAGGTTTGCCCCATCCTTATCACTCAACACCAAGACTTGCGTGGGAAAGATAATCCTTAGGTTAGTGGACAAACATCCACACAGTTACACAGATATAGGCGTTTGTTTAATAGACCTAGGAGTCTCTATCAGTTGTACGCCTAGCGTTAAAACATATTAGTGAGCAGCATAAATTACGTGTAGTGGTAGGATGTATGCTCAGTATGAGGTTGAGAGGATGACCGGCTTCGTTGTCAACAACAGCAGCAATGGCACCAACAGTACATCCAACGATAAATATAGCAACGGCAACAGCAATTTCAGCGGCAACGGTGGTGGCATTCACTCTTGCAGCGCATCAAGCTGTAGAGGCACCCACGGTAAGAGATTCAAGGGTGGCAACAGCACCAGCCACGTGCACGACAGTGATAGATATAGCAGCGGCAACTGCGATACGATGATCGCGTCCAGCAATAGCATCAACAATGGCAGTGACGCAAACAAACACACCAGTAGCAGCAGCAGCAACAACAGCGCCAACTCCAATATCAGATCCCAGCTTTGGCAGCAAGAAACAAGAATATCGTTAGAGCTGACGTCAACACCAACAATAGCTATAGCGGTTATACTACCACCAGCATAAGAACACAGACACGGAAATATATCGCTTACACAGGCAGCTCGTTTAAACAGCGTCTGAATGACCACAGGCCCTCTTTTAGGATATCACAGATGTGCAACATCACATCTCTGGCCAGTTATATATGGCATTTAAAAAAGGAGGAGCACCATACATAATTAAACAGAGGTTTCGAGAACAACCGGCATCATATCTAAACGGGAGTAAATGATGTAATCATCGCTTGGCCGAAAGAGGAGGAACCCTGAACTGCTGACTTGATCCGGGGCTCTTTATAAAAAATTCTCTCAGAGGAAATTCCTGTTGATAACATAGAATTCTCCATTTGCAGACTAGGAAATTGCTAACAATTTCAAGTTAACACGGTTTGAAATTATGTAAGGGGGATAACTCCACCTAGCCCAAGACTGTAAAAGTAGTTTCGTTTCGGGAAGCTTTTGCTTACAAAACGAACTGAGCATGATATTTTTCTCCGTCTGTCTGTAGAGAGGTTATGGTTCCACCGGTCGTTTGAGTTTGGCAAGATGTCTAACCAGCTAAAGCGCTTTATACGTCCGGCCCAATGGGTGGTCTCTCACCGGCTGCAACAAACAACCTTATATATATATATATATATATATATATATATATATATATATATATATATATATATATAATTAATTTATTTGTTTCCATCATTTGACTGCATCCATAATTTATTTTCTAAAGCCCAGTACTTATTCTATTGGTCTCCTTGCCGAACCGCTATTTTACGGAGACGTAAACACACCAACAAAGATCGTCAATCGGTGATGTGGGGGCAAATACAGATACAAAGAAGCAAATAAGCGCATACAACTATATACATATATACAATATATATACACACGTCGGGCTTCTTTCAGTTTCCTCTAAATATCCTCTCACATCGCTTTGGTGACCCGAGGCTTTAGTAGCAGACACTTGTCCAATGCGCCACGCAATCGGACACAAACTCGGAACCGTGTCTTTGGCAAGCTAGCTTCTTACCACACACACCTGCGCCTATATATATATATAAATACATACTAGCAGACATCCGGTGTTGCACGCTATTTAAATGGCATAGTTTGTATATATGATACTGTTAAGTTGAAACATGTGATATGTGGAAGTGCAGCAATGACGCAACATAGAGCACTAAGTAACATACCATGAGTCTGTCTGGAACATTCCAGGGCCTAAACTTGTTACATGATTTTTGAACGCTCCAAAAAGCTCTCAGTGGATATATTCTGTTTTCCGGCTGTCGGCCCTGCCGCTACCACGCTGAGCAATCAGCAGTCATAGGAACTGCATCTGTGTGGTAAATTAAGCCTGTGGCGCACTCAGCAGCCCCACATGAGAGACATCCACACGAAAGAAATGACGTTGGAAGTGGTTGGCGATTGGCAAGGAAGCCCTTGAAAACAACAGTATCGTGTGATATTTCAGTTTGGAATCAATAGTTATGGCTCAACCGTGCATTCCTTCGCGTAAACTGTGTGCAACCATTGTGATGGCTACTTAGCTCCCTAACGAAAACAATTCTGCATGCAGCGTCTGGGCACCCCGGGTCACATTAAGACACAGCTTTTGAGTAACGTCACTGGATCTTAGACACCATATATTAGTAAGTTAATTGTTCATGTGATGTTTCAGTTCGTAATCAAAAGCTGAAGAATATTTGTATGGGCTTCGTCTATACTTCACATGAATTATTTGCTACTGAAGCTAAAAGAAAATAGTTGAATAGTTGCTTAGGAATAACCATATTTTAGCATATTTTTCATAATAAAGATAGTGAGTTCGAAACAGTTTTTATTTAAATAAATTGCTACCTATGGTACTAGGGGAACAGGCTATTATTTCTATCACTTAAACAACACAGTTTGAATACAACTTACTTCAGTGACTGTTTTTGTTTTTTCTCCAATTTGAACAGAAGCAATGTGTAGACCATGCGGGTATTCGTACGTACCCGAGGAAAGGAGGGTTGCTGCCTCATTACTCATTATGAGTCTAAAACTATCTCCGGAAAACACAATGTCCAGGAAAAGGGGTTTTTCTGCTCCCAAGGGCCACATTATTAATTATGTGAAAACTTTTAAGGGTCCAAAACCATACCTGGAACATAACGTATATTTCCAGTTTGGAGAGTATCAGTTGCGAACTTGAGAAATTCTGCTGGTTTACACACACACACACACACACACACACACACACGTGCATACATTCACATCGTCAGTTATATATATATATATATATATATATATATATATATATATATATATATATATATATATATATATATACTAATGAAAATTACTTAAATAGGTTTGCCATATATTTTAACTTATAAGAGCAATTTCAAGGTAGTTTTCCCAGGTGAAAAATTCCTTGCTTATTTTATAAGAGTAAATACACAATTATCAGCTCAATGGTGCCTTCTTAAATACAGTTAAATACAAGTAGGGCGTAGTATAGAAAGTCATACCTACACCGATTTGAAAGTTGCAGTTTTATAATGAATCCATGAATTTTAGAGACTGGCATATGTTCGCAGACTGGAATTTCCTAAATACTAACGCGCAGCAGTGATGGAAAATCATTAAGCATTATGGTAGTTCAAATATTCTTGAGGGGTATTTTAACGTAAGAGACTTTAGCTACAGTTTAGATATTTACATAAGCGAGAATTTTTCCTTCATGTCTCACAAACTCCCTTTCAGGCGATTGTAGGAGTGTGAACACATCCAAGTACATCTATCTATCTATCTATCTATCTATCTGTCTGTCTGTCTGTCTGTCTGTCTGTCTGTCTGTCTGTTTGTCTGTCTGTTTGGCTCT
>NC_142942.1:39061105-39066105 GCF_046866305.1 Octopus bimaculoides
ACAAGATGTTGATCGGCCCGTGGATATAGATAGAAGATACCTACTGAAGGTGCCACACAGTATCACTGAACTCGGAACCATGTGGTTGAGAACCAAGCTTCTTATGTCACAGCCATACCTGCACCCTTATGGCCACAACTGCGCCTCTATGAAGAAATCAAATATGGGAGTAGTGCATTGTCTAAAGTTGTGAAGATTAAAGAAAAGGAAGGGAGAAGGGATTTAGGTTTGATTGAAGCTGACTGAGGGGAAGATCGTTATGAATATGAACTTGGGTTCATTTACAATATGAACGGTAAAAAAAAAACAAAACAAAAAAACGAATATATTTTCGCACCCAAAAGTACACATTTAAACAGAATCAAAGAGCAGAAAAGACATTTAGAAGTGGAACTGACAAGAATGAGAAGAAAAGGCAGAGAATATTTCAAATATTTAGGAGTGGAAGTAAGGTGGTGGAGAGAATAGTGAAAGGCGGGATAAAGAGAGAGAGATGGCGGATAAAGTTACAAGTCATTAAGAGAACATAGTATTTCGAGATAAAATGGTAGTTTACTACTTAACAGTAAAACTATACATACGCTTATCCGCTCGCACGCGCGTATTTTCTTTGTCCGCCTCTGGTGTCCTATAGATTTCTTCGCAGGTCCACGTGCCTGCATAATATGGCTAAGAAATAAATACATACAGAAGTTTCAAGTGGTGGTAGAAGAATAGTTAGGAAACAACTGGAGAGGGCGCTATTATTTCTACCTTATTAATGAGTTACATAATTTGTGTTTACAAATAAGAATTAGATCAATTCATTCATTCAGACAATCGTTGTATTGTATAATAGATAATACTTCTGCAATGCAGAGATCACATTTATTATACAGCTTGTCATGGAAACTGATGGACAGTTTTGAATTGTATAAGACTGAGTTTTGTTTTATGAATGAGCCTAGATAAAGAAGTGCTGTTAGTTCTCGTTTGAGATTTAAAGCTTAAATAGTAGCACCAACACTGACAATGAAGGTGGTGCTGCACAAGCCGATATCTACTTCTATGGAATCTTCCGTTGGTACCGTACATTTATATACAACATTTCTGTGAGGCGTCTGTTATCTATGAGACAGGAGGTGGGGCATCTACAGTGTCATAGGATTTTGCAAGATGCTAAAATGGAGTTTGCGTATTATGGTTATGTGCAGTTAACCTGGTGTTATACGCATTATCCGCAGCAGCATTAGCATTGGTACATTCTAGGGTGGTGATGGAGTCGTCCAGGAGATGTATCTTATAGTTCACGTGTCTAGTGATACTATAGCTATCATTATTTATTTAGATGGTGGATATAGCCTCATCAGTTAGTTGGTTAAGAATATTGGGTAGAGTATTAAGATTAGGAGTAATAGTGCGAGGGTCGGTGTTAGTAAGGAGTTTTAAAGATGTTCTAGGGTTATGAACGGGGAACTACGGAAAAAGGTGCGTTGCATTAATACTACGGGTTATCGACAACTGTATACAACAGAAAATGTTTAACTGGATATTCATGTGCATCCATTAGTGTAGGTCGAATTTTTTAGAAAAGAAATTAAGATACAATAAACTAGAATGAGCAGGATTCAATCCAATACAATATAACAGTTCCTGTGATTAGCGTCAGCTTTTATTTGCTGAATGTTATACATTGTAATATAAATATGATTTGCCCAAATCTGTATATCAGCATATTATGGGTCTGTTATTTCCATAATACTGCGGTAACTTTCCTGTCACCAATGAGTATGCATTAAGTATGATTTATAGATGGCTATACATATCTTAATATTTATGTACATATCTTTATATATATATATATATATATATATATATATGTGTGTGTGTGTGTGTGTGTGTGTGTGTGTGTGTGTGTGTGTGTGTGTGTGTGTGTGTATATGTATAGAGAGGAATATATTAATCAATGAAATTCCCACTTTGTCTCATTTTCATGTTTTATTCATTACAACTTATTACAATCTTAAAATATTGAAATATAAAAGTAGTGTCATGAGTAATGCAACCATGGGGTTTATGTAATGGCAGCTGTGCTCCTCAGTTGAGAACAATATACACACACACAAATGTACATATATATATATATATATATATATATATATGTATATATATATATATATATATATATATATATATATATATATATATATATATATAAAGTATGCAGTTAAAATATGCGTTTTACTCCATTCATTAAATTTATATATATATATATATATATATATATATATATATATATATATATACATATATATATATGTTCAATCCTTTGCGCCGACCGCTCACTACCATTGTAGGGACGAATAATATATATTAGTTGGGTTGTGTCATTGCTATCCTCACCTTCGTCTGTGCGCGCACGGAACATTCATGTAAGCTATAAATTGTGTGAAAACCCTGTCAAAGCATAGCCGATATTCAGACACACACACACACACACACACACACACACACACACACACACACACACACACGCACACAAACACACACACACACACACACACATGCACACACACATGCACACACACATGCACACACACATGCACACACACACACAAACACATGTAATATACGTACGTACGACTGCATGTGCCATCTATCGTGCTTCTGAGATTCCTCCTGCCTGAAAATTCAGTTTACCGAAATGTGTAACAAGATATCTTCTAGATTCTATTTCGTTGTTGAAATAAGTCACTGTAAAACATAAGAGAACGTTTAGATATATATCGACAGAATTTTCAATACTGGGTGCAAGATTATTGTTGACTATATTTACGTGCGAGATGACGGACAGAGATTAATTTATACGAATGATTGCCAGAATGACTTTAATAACTTCAAGTAATTGAAATCCTGTGAACGTTTATCTAAATATCCAACCCAATATTATTGTATGTTTTTAATATACACATATTAGACTTGATAAATCTGAATAATGAATGTAGTCGTTCTTGCCATGGCCATGTCACGTTTTCTTTAGACAGTATAGATGTATTGCTACATTACCGCAAGATGTATTTTATTTTGTAAAATGACAGAGACTAAATTCACACAAATGAGGCTGATGCATCTAGCATAATAATCGATTATATACAACTTATATTTGTGTTTATTGATGTTTTTCCAATATTTGATTAATATCTTTATAAATGAATCGATTAATAAATGTTTAATGTATATATACGAGTTGGTGATAATTTCTTTAGGTAAAATCAGGTACAAATGTTTATATAGTGGGATGCATCATATGTATCCAATTGATCCATAAACTATTAGTAATATAATTGCAATTACGCCTTAGTTGATAAATCTCGTATTGATTTTTCTTTAAAAGGAAACAGTGTATCGCATTATATGCATGAAAATTACTTCTACAAATATGAAAATAAAAGATTGTGAATTCATGGTAATTAACGTCCGAAGGTAATATTTACTCATAAATCATTGAAATTACGAACAAGTGACAGAAATCAGTTCTGCGTTCAGTAAATATTACTTGGGTAATTACTAAACGTACTCATGTTCAAATTGTTAAATAACATCCATTTAATGTACATATATGTACATGCTTGTATACGCACATGTAAGCATACTACACACACAGACACACACACACACACACACGCACACGCGCACACACACACACACACACACACACACACACAAACACATAAGCACGCGCGCGCAACCCCGCACCCATAAGCTCACTTATACACTCACATAATGTACGGAATCACTGTTATATATATAATAAACCATAGCTCTATTTACTTCAGTATTTTTACATTTCCTTGAACGTGCGAAATTTATAAGTATACAAAGAAAAAGAAGATTTAATCTGTCCGTCTATCTCAAAATATTATTTTAGCTCTCTAAATTGTTATCTAAATCGACAAGCAAAGTAGAAAGAAGGGAACGATTCCAGCAAATTTGGGATGATGAAATTGATGATCTTTTTTATGTTAACGGAGACAGTTGTCGCAAACAATACTTTGTTTCTTAAGGAATTTCAAAATTACGTGAAACTTGTGGCATATTTGAAAGACAATTTTGGCAACTTAAAGGTAAATGCGTCCCTTAGCATAACAGAAATTATTGGATTAGATATTTCACAAGGTGTATTAACAAGTAATCTTATTCTTGGATCAAAATGGCACGATATTAATCTTGCTTGGAATGAAACAGCAAATGATAATATAAGCAAGGTAACTGTCAAAGTAAATACAATTTGGCATCCTACCATCCAGATATGTAACAGTGTAGAAGGAAAATTTAAGTTTGATGAGGATAAACAAGTTAGTGTACGACATGATGGAATCGTTAATTTAAACACAGAGGGAATTTTCAATACATACTGCGAGATCAATATGGAGAATTATCCTTTTGATGAGCACATTTGCCGTTTAGAAATTTGCATGGGACGGAGGACAAGATCAGAAGCAGTGCTTAGTAATCGTACATACAGTTTATCGCCTCAAGATCAATTCCAAGAATGGGAGTTTCGTCTCGAAAAAACTTCAGAAGAGAACTTCACAGGTTGCGCAGTAATTCGAGCGAAAAGAAAAGTTACTATATTAACAGTAACAAAACTTATACCCGTACTAATGTTGACAGTACTGATATTAGCTGTCTATTTATTGCCAGCTGAATCCGGAGAGAAAGTTTCATATGCAGTTACGCTATTTCTCTCAAATATTGTTCTTCTTTCTGAAACATCTCAAATAATGTCTAATAATTCTCGAAAATTCTCTGCATATCTAGTGTATCTCTTAATTCTGACAATCATCAGTGGGTTTTCATGTTTTGTCTCCATAATTTCTACCCATAAACTCAAAATAATAAAAATCTGGCCTGAATCAAGCAGTTCACAAAGTAATACATGTATTCGAGAAAGCTTAGATGAAGGAAATACACAAGTAAAATTTGCTAATAATGCTTTAAACGCATGATTTATGATAGAA